>NC_066574.1:8610086-8635086 GCF_024679095.1 Eriocheir sinensis | reverse complement strand
CTAAAATGGGTCAGAGATCGTATCGTCTTATATTTATGGTCCTTGATATACAGCGCGGCATTGTTTTTCTTTACCATCTATTCTACCTAAGTCACCCAGCTCCGGGCCGCCTTTATCTGAACTGAATAAGGAGCGAGGGAGAGAGAGAGAGTGGGTGAGATGGTGGGTGAGGGTGGGATGGGAGGAGAAGAGAGGCAGAGGGGGTGGGAGAAGACGGTGGGTGAGAGTGGGGATGGGAGGAGAAGGGAGGGAAAGGGGGTGCGAGAGGAAGGGAGGGAGAGAGTGGGTGGGTGGGTGAGGGTGGGGACGGGAGGAGAAGGGAGGGAGAGAGTGGGTGGGAGAAAATGGTGTGTGAGGGTGGGCATGGGAGGAGAAGGGAGGGAGAGGGGGTGGGAGTGGGAGGGAGAGAGAAGAGCAGACAGGAGAAGAGAAGTAAAAACAGAAGAGAAATGGAGAAGATAAAAGAAGAGAAGAGACAAAAAGAGCAAATATAAAAAGAGAAATGAGAAGAGGAGAGAGAGAGAGAGAGAGAGAGAGAGAGAGAGAGAGAGAGAGAGAGAGAGAGAGAGAGAGAGAGAGAGAGAGAGAGAGAGAGAGAGAGAGAGAGAGAGAGAGAGAGAGAGAGAGAGAGAAAATAGCCCTAGTATCCGCTATAGTTCTTGTTACTACAAACGAAATATACTGACATGAAAATACATAAAAAAAAAAAAAAAAAAATCCTTCAAACTATAAACAAAAAAAAATGTATATTCTTATTAGATGTTTAAAAAAGGGACGTGAATGTGGACAGAGAGAGAGAGAGAGAGAGAGAGAGAGAGAGAGAGAGAGAGAGAGAGAGAGAGAGAGAGAGAGAGAGAGAGAGAGAGAGAGAGAGAGAGAGTAGTGTGTCAAAGAACAGAGGAGGCAAACGGATCGAGGAGAGGAAATGGAAAGGGTGAGAGAATATCGAGGACGAAAGAGAAAGGACTGAAGAGTAAATAGGCCCAGAAAGTGAAAGACTGAGATGGCTGAGTGGTTAGCGTGCGGGCCCCGCATTCACCGCGTGATGGACGGCGTGGGTTCGAATCCGCCGTAACCACCTGGGATTTTTCACTTGCCGTCGAGTGGCTTAAGACTACCCACATGCTGCCCTGAAGACCACCCATCAACCCTGTCTTTAGAGGAAACCGCCCAAGTGAATCAAGAACGAGCTCTGGGGGGGAAGCATGAGCCAAGAAAAGATGGCGCCACTATAAATACCTTGCCTGCGCCATAACGGGCTGGGGCCGACTACCATCAAGGCCCCTCAAGAAATCCTACCGGCGCTATAAAAATAAAAAAAAAAACACAGACAGACAGAAACGCCACTATATCAACACCACTGAGAACGTATTATTGTAACGAAAGGGAAAAATCTTCAAGTGATCGAACTGAACCAGCAGAGCAGTCCACTCCCTTCCTTCTCCCCCCTCCTCCTTCCCCTCCCCAATGGCCCAACACGGCTCAGTCCTCCTCAACTGAAAGACTCCCTAACAAGATAACTCAATCCCCCTCTCCTCCCTCCCTCCCTTCCTCCTCTCCTACCTCTCTCTCCCTCCTATTCCCAGGCGGTCTCCTTCCCTTCCTCCCTCCCTTCCAACTGCCTTCCTCTTTCCCTCCTCTTCTCCCTTTCCCCTCCAAATCTAGTCTCAAATCCAGCCAACTAACCCCTTTTCTTTCCCTCTCTCTCCTGCCTTTCTCTCTCTCTCTCTCTCTCTCTCTCTCTCTCTCTCTCTCTCTCTCTCTCTCTCTCCACTCCTTATTTTCTCTTTTCCTCTCTCTCTGTATATCTGTCTGTCTGTCTGTCTGTCTTTCTGTTGCAAATTCAGCGGCCCGGTTCCTCTCCCTCCCTTCCCCATCCCTCCTCTCGTCTTCATAACTGTCACCTTTATTTCCCTTCCTCGCTCAATAGGTTAATAGTCTTACCTGCCCCTCTCACCTGACGGGCCACTAACCAGGTAAAACTTCACACGCTCCTCCGGATTGATTAAGTTTTCCTACTGAGTAATTTCCTCCTTTTCGTCTTAGTATTAATTTTGCTGTTTTGTTCTTCTTTTCTTTCTCTTCTGCTCTTTCTTGTTTATGTTTTCTTCGTTCTCGTCTTTTTTTCTCCTTCTTGTTATGGTTTGAATTATTGCTATTATTATTCCTCCTTTTCTTCCTCTTCTTCTATTTCCTCGTTCTTGTTTTTTCCTCCTCCTCCTCCTCCTCTTCCTCGTCCTCGTCATTCTCGATCTCCTCCCTCTTTCCTTATCATCTTCCTCTTCCTCCTCCCCTTCCTTTTCCTTCTCCATTTCCTCTTCCTCTTTTATCTCATTCCTTCTCCTCCCAGAAAAAAAAACTATTTCGTTATATATATCTGCATCTGATCTTACTTTCTTTCTCTTCAAGTTTACCAATACAACCAAAATAATATGCAAGCTTTCCGACCTTTCTATACCAGTGTGTGTGTGTGTGTGTGTGTGTGTGTGTGTGTGTGTGTGTGTGTGTGTGTGTGTGTGTGCGTGTAAGTAACGAGCCATGGCCACAATTATCATTAGCTATTATTACCCTTCTCAATCTCACTCTCACTCTGGACTCACGCTTAATTGTTCCCGGCAAATTAAACGCCAGCGCCACACCTTGCCGCTGCACGTGATACAGGTGACGCCAATCATCGCGCGTCGCACACCGGAACACGACAGGTGAAGCAGAGAGAGAGGGAGAGAGAAAGAGAGAGCAGGTGAGCAGGTTAGCCGTTCACCTGATATGCTTGTGCTGGGCTCGGCCGTTCGTTCACAGGCACTTTTTGGTAGGTTGATTGGTTGACTGACACTCACTCGCATGGAATCAAAAGTGTGAATTGGTGGAAATGGTGGTGGGAGTGATGGTAGTGGTAGTAGTAGTAGTAGTAGTAGTAGTCGTAGTGAGAGGAGGTGGAGGAAGAAAAGTAGTAGTAAAAATAATATAGATGAAAACTACAATGACGACGATTTCATGTTACTATCAGTCATTATATTTATCTGTACCATCATCATCATCATCATCATCATCACTAACAACGTAAAAAAAAAAAAGTCGAAAAAAAGGTGAAAATAAGTGTATCTCGAAGCTGACTTAACACACACACACACACACACACACACACACACACACACACACACACACACACACACACACACACACACAGGAACCCACATCCCTTTCAGACGCGGGAGGATAAATTGTGGTTCTTTCCAGTTCTCGTTTCTTTCCTTCAACCTTCTATTTTTTTCAGTCATTTCTCCTTTCATTCTAGGCGCCATTTTGATTAATCTCCGACACTGCTTTTGTTTCCACTTCTTGTTGTTCGCTGTTGTGCTGAGCTCCGGGAAGGCAAGGAAGACTGTGTGGGAGGAAGGGAGGAGGGAAGGAAGAGAGGGGGGAGGAAGGAAGAGAGGGGGGAGGAAGGAAGGAAGGAGGGAAGGATGAGAGGGGGGAGGAAGGAAGAGAGGGGGAGGAAGGAAGGAAGAGAAGGGGGGAGGAAGGAAGGAAGGAGGGAAGGAAGAGAGGGGAGAGGAAGGAAGAGAGGGGGAGGAAGGAAGGAAGGAAGGAGGGAAGGATGAGAGGGGGGAGGAAGGAAGGAAGGAGGGAAGGATGAGAGGGGGGAGGATGGAAGGAAGAGAAGGGAGGAGGAAGGAAGGGATGATGGAAGGAAGAGAGGGGAGAAGGAAGGAAGTGAGGAGAGAAGGGGGTGAAGGAAGGAGGAGGTCAGGGGTGAAGGGGTGAAGAGAGGAAGGGGGTGGAAGGAGGAAGCGAGGGAATAGGAAGGAGGTGGAGCACTGGTGATGAGAAAGAGTAAAGAGAAAGTTTAGTGGTAAAAAGAGAAGGAGGAGAGAAAGGAAAGGACAAGAAAGAGTATCAAGGAGGGAGGAAGCATTACCCCATGAAGGAGCAGCCCAAAGACATGAGTAAATATTAGGCGATAGCAGGGTCCCACGATATCGTACCCACCAAACTATATTTTCCCATTTCTAACGCATAATGACTGCACAAAACCCTCTATAATTAACACTTCTAGCAATCAATATAAATAGGTATCGTTAGTTTTGTGGGTGGGACATTTTTTAGCCTGAAATCGGGAAAAATGAGAAGCTGAGAACGGCAATCTGGCAACGTTGGGCGATAATTTGAAAGATTAGAGCAATTACCTTTTCCTCTTGTTTCATTTGCTCGTTCTCTCATTTTTCCTCTTCCTCCTTCTCTTCCTCTATATCTATCTCATCTTCAATCTCTTCCTGAATCTCCTCCTCAAATCTCTTCCTCTTTCCTCTTACTCCTTCTCCGACTCCAAAAATACACTCTTCCTTTCCTTGTGTTTTTGTATTTAAGCGAACTTCCAGTGGGTATTAGAGATATTGAACGGAAAAGAACTATCATTTCGCAAGGGCATGAAAGGACTAGCTATCTCGCCCATTGTTTCTTCACGTATTATAAGATATACATCATCTGAACCTGGACTTTTATTTATTTTGAGCAACTGGAACGGGAAGGGAGAACGAGGGAGAAAAAGGATAAACAAACAGCAGACAGAAGGCGTGGGAAGAGAGAGAGGGAGGAAAAGAAAGGATCTCGAAATGGTGTGAGGAGGGAGAGGGTGAGAGGGTGAGAGAGGTGATCAGTGGTGTGAGAGCGTGGGGGTGAGGTAACGAGGGAAGGAAAGAAGGAGAGGAGAAGGAAGGGAGGGAGAGAGAACTAGTGGCTGACGATTACTGGGAAGAGAGAGAAGTTAAGAGAAAAGGAAGAGAAAAAGAAGAGAGAAAAGGAGGAAGAGAGAGATGGAAAGAGGAAACAAGGAAGAAGATGGAAGGGAAGGAAGACAAGAGAACAAAGAGAAAGACATAGAAAGACGTAGAAAGGAGAAATAAATAAAGAAAAGGAGAAAAAAATAGTGCAAAAAGATACTCAAAACACAGGATGGGTGATTGGAACAGGAAAAGAAAAAGGATGAGGAATGAAGGACTGAAGGAAAAGGAGAAAGAAGAGGGAAGAAAAAGGAGAGAGAGGAGAAGGGGAAAGCAGAAGAGAGGAGGGCGTGGTGGGCAAGAAGCGTGAATAACCAACAGAAATGTGTGTCTGTCTGCCTGTCTGTCTGTCTGTCTGTCTGCATGTGTTAAGCGAGTGCAAGATGGTGAAACGGAAGGTGGATTAGTGCTGCTGTTGCTGTTGCTGTTGTTGCTGTGGAGGTAGTGTTGTTGTTGTTGTTGTTCTTCAGTGGTGGTAATGGTTGTGAAGGAAGGAAGGGGAGGGAGAGATATGAAACACTAAAGCATAGAGTAATAACACAAGGAGTAAAGAGAAATAAAGAGAGAGGGGAGACTATTCGCGTGAGAAGAGGAGGAGGAGGAGGAGGAAGAGAGATTAAAGGGACATGTGGAGGAGGGGAGAAGAGAGAGGGAATGGAAGGGATGGGGAGAGAAGAGGAGAGGAGGGGAGGAAGACAGGAAGTGGAAGAGGAAAGGGGGAGAGGAAAGAGAAGTGGAGCATGTGACAAAGAGGAGAAGAAGGAAAAAGAGGAGAGGAGAGGAGGAAAAGGGCGATCGCAGAGACGAACTGAGAAAGGAGAGGATGAAAATAAAAAAGAAGAGAAGCAGAACAGAAAAGGAAAAAAAAACGAAGCGAAGGGAAGACAGAAAGAAGCAGAAGGAGAAATAAGAAAAATGGTGGAAAGGAGAAATAAAAAAAGAGGAAAGAAATAAAGGAAGGAAGTTGAAAAAAAGGAGGACAATAGAAGGAAGTATGGGGAGGAAGGAAAAAAGGAAAGAAGGAATGAAGAACAGAGGGAAGAAGGAAAAGGAGAGCAGGAAAAAAAATAAAAGATGAACGAGCGCAACTACCAAGGAAGGAAGGAAGGAAGGAAAGAAGGAAGGAAGGAAGGAAGGAAGCACAGAGGGAAGAAGGAAAAGGAGAGCAGGAAAAAAAAAAGATGAACGAGCGCAACTACCCAGGAAGGAAGGAAGGAAGGAAGGAAAAAAGAAGGAAGGAATAAAGAACAGAGGGAAGAAGGAAAAGGAGGGAAGGAAAAATATAAAAAAGATGAACGAACGCAGCTACCCAGGAAGGAAGGAAAGAAGGAAGCACAGAGGGAAAAAGGAAAAGGAGAGCAGGAAAAAAAATAAAAGATGAACGAGCGCAACTACCCAGGAAGGAAGGAAGGAAGGAAGGAAGGAAGGAAGGAAGGAAGGAAGGAAGCACAGAGGGAAGAAGGAAAAGGAGAGCAGGAAAAAAAATAAAAGATGAACGAGCGCAACTACCCAGGAAGGAAGGAAGGAAGGAAGCACAGAGGGAAGAAGGAAAAGGAGAGCAGGAAAAAAAATAAAAGATGAACGAGCGCAAGTACCCAGGAAGGAAGGAAGGAAGGAAGGAAAAAAGGAAGGAAGGATGTAGAGATGAACACACAAAAGAGAATATGGAAGCAAAGAGGAAGGGATGCACGTAAAGGAGGGAAGCTATTCAAAGATCACGTAACTAAATATCAAACTTTTCGAATCCTCAAAATTTGTTCAGGAAAGCAAATTTGGCCGAAACATCAAAGAAGAGTCTCAAAGGTTTGAACGCAACTCGCCAAGCAGGGCCGACGAGGGGAGAGAGAGAGAGTGAGTGCCCGGAGAACAAACCTGCGAAAGAGAGAGAGAGAGAGAGAGAGAGAGAGAGAGGAATCTTAAATAATTTAATCTATAAACAATCTCTCTCTCTCTCTCTCTCTCTCTTCAAAACTGATTAAAAATAAATTGTCACCTTACTAAAGTCTATCTTATGTTCGATTGTATTCTATAACACACACACACACACACACACACACACACACACACACACACACACACACACACATTCCTTCGAGGCAGTTAGCTCTAATTTCTATAGTAAAAAAAGACTAAAACATTCATGTGAATTTTTTTATGGCAACACTTTGTTTATGAAAATCTATAATGCGTGCGTGCATGTGTGTGTGTGTGTGTGTGTGTGTGTGTGTAATGTGTGTGTGTGTAAACAGGTTTTCATCACACACACACACACACACACACACACACACACACACACACACACACACACACACACACACACACACACACACACACGAACACCCTCCCTAGCCCCCCACCCACCCCCCACCCCACAAACACACATACACCTCTCCTCTCTTCCTCTTCCATAGAAACACACACATACACACACACAAACACCCCCCCCTCTGCCCCGCTCCTCCCCCACTCCTCCCCACACCTGAGCCTCCCGTTCGAGCCCCGCAGCATCCATACACTTGCCTAATTTCCATCTGGGGAGGGAGGTGATCAAACAAGCTCCACAAATCTTTAAAAAAAAAAAATGCCCCAAAACTCAAGTCAAACCATCGTAAATCTCAAAATTTCCTTCCTTTATTTTTTTTCTCTCTCTTCTATTTCTCTTTTTTTCTTTCTTGGTGTCAGTTTCATTTATTTTTCTATCGTTTTTTTCTTTCTTTTATCTGCGTCCTTTGCATCTGCTTTTTCTTTTTTTCTTTTCTCTTTTTTTTTTTTGTTTCTTATTTTCCGTTTCTGATATTCTACTTCTCTCGTTAACTTTTCGAACTGGTTTTTTTTTCCTTTTCCTCTCATTCGTTTTCCCCTCACTCTTCCCATTTTCCGTATCCTGTAACCATCATTTTTCCCTCTGTGTCTTTTCTTTATATTCCACCTCTATTATTTATTGGAACACGTTTTTTCTTTCTTCCATAACCTTTCCTATTCACTGTTTTTCCCTTTATATAAACAAATAGTTCTTTTCCCTATATTTTCTATCAATACTTTCTTTTCGTTCACCTTTTTCCTTTCATAACCTTTCCTATCCACTATTCTTCCCTCTATGTACGAGTAGCCAACCTGCTTGAGACATTATCCTTCCTTTTGTAGGTCTGGATATTAATGTGTTTTTTATTCATCCTTCGCTTCCATTAGGTAGGACAGAGGAAAAATATGTTACTAGCGGCGATACTCCCAGCGGTGAATGGGGTTCGGGAGGGAGTAGATAGGAGAGGGAAAAAGAAGAGGGGAGGAAATACATTATGAGTAGAGGGGAAAGGGAGAAAGAAGGAGCGGTAAAGGAGGGATGGGAAAAATTAATAAGGGGAGGGAAAGGGCATACAGAGAAAGAGAGGAAGCGATAGAAAGGGAAGATAGGAAGAAAGGAGTAAAGAGAGAGAGAAAAAAAAAGATAGGGAGGGGAGATAGAATTAGGTTTGTTTATGTGAAAATGATTTAAAAACAATATACAATAAATGTAGACGAATATGAAACAACAAAAAAAAAGAAACAAATAAAATGAAAAGGTATGAAATAGTCTGCCCATTATTCTCAGAAGCGTTTCCCTCTCAACCAATATTTCTGAAGGCCACGAAGGAAATTAGTCGAGTTCTCATTCACGGAGCAAAACCTTTTGTGAGGCGCTGCATAGTCCAAGGCAACGGGATCTCTCGAATGGGGCCCTACAATTAGGCTCAAAGGGTCGCATATTCAGGGAGAAGAAGCCTTGTCAAACCATCACTTACGCTCATGAAACTACCGATGGATATTTTTTTTACGGGAAAGGAGGCAGCTCAAGGACGCATACGAGAAACAAATTAAAAAAAGCCCGTAACCAACAACCTCTACGAAAGCCTTATCAAATGTGGGTGTGCGAGAGTCTATTATAGGTTAAGGAGTGTAAGGAGTAAGAGTCTGGCTGTATTTTCAGAAGCCTTCACATCTTAACCCCTTGACCGCGGATTTCCTACAAGAAGACCTCACCAAGCTACAGGAATGGAACAAAAAGTGGCTGCTACAATTCAATGAAGAAAAATGTAAAGTCCTGCACCTTGGGAGAGGATATCCAGCATACCAATACCACATGGGAAACACTCCACTATCCACCACAGAGACAGAGAAAGACCTGGGACTATATATTACCAGGCTACCAGTGAAAACCGAATCCGTTCCAATCGCAGGGGACGGGTTAACAAACATTTCTCAAGGTCATAGAGGAAAGTATTCGGGTTCCCATAGAGTGTTTTCTTCACATTCATGGTGCAGAGGCCTTGTCAAACTATCACTACAGGCTCGTAAAACTACCCTTGGATATTTCTTTAAGGGTGAGGAGAGGTAGCGAAAGAGAAAGAAGAAATGCCTGCAACCCCCACACAACCTCTATGGAAACCTTGTCAAAATTTAATGTGTGTTTAAGCCTATAATGTTAGAGAATTTGGGCTCTTATCTGATTGCTCACTCCCCTCACTCGTGTATCCATGGGCAGATTTAAATAAGATAGATTAGTCCCTATTGGTGAAGTGGTCGGGTGCTACCTGGATCAATGACAACCCTGAATCATACATACATACATACATACGATACGCATATTGAGGGATTCACATGATTTTCGAAGGTCGCTCACTTTTCTTCATGCATTCATTCATTTTTTTTCTTTCTCTCTTACTTTTTCACCCACGCACGCACAGATGGAGGCACACACACACACACACACACACACACACACACACACACACACACACACACACACACACACACACACACACAAACACACACATACCTTCTGCCTATTAATTCCTCCTTTGTCACCCCTCACACAGAGACATCCGTTGTCGTCTTACCTGAAAAGGACAGAAAGAAAACATTCATTAATATACTTACTTTCTTGAAAATATACAAACATATATACCATTCACACACACACACACACACACACACACACACACACACACACACACACACATACAGCATCCTCTCCGTCCCTCTCTTCCGCCACACACACACACACATACACGCACGCACCCTCGGGAGGTATAGTTCACAAGACATTTAGGACCCAATAAAAACCTCTCTGCCCACACGACGCTGAATAAAGCCTTCTAAGGGAGAGATCGCGACCCACCTAGCCGTCCATGGAGAACAAGAGTAGCCGGAAGCCCACCCGCTCCTCTACTCCTCCTCCTCCTTCCCCTCTCGCCGCCCGTGGGACAGATACGCACGCTCCCCCAAGGCCCATGAAAGCCTCCCCTTGTGAACCCGTGTGACCCTCCCTCCCTCCCTCACCAGTCCCCGCTCCTCAATGGGTCAGCCAGAGCTAGTTTCCCCGTTGAGGCGAACGAGTGCGGACGTCCCACCCTGACGCTCCGGCCTCTCGCTCCCTCTGTCCCTCCCTCTCGTTGCGGCAGTGGTGTGACTCTGCGGCGGAAGTTGGCCGTTCCCTTGGGCGTCGAGAAGGATTACCGCGTCTCAGGATGTGAAACTTAACCTCCGGAGCGTGTCGAAGTGCCCCGTGCGTGTTGGAAACGAGATGACAGGCCAAGGCGAGCGTGGTGGAGCCATGTAGTGGATAAGACCGTGATCTGAGCCTCGTCTGGACTCCTTCTTTTCAGTGGACTCGCTTGCGTGACTCCGTGTGACGAGGGTCCGTCTGTCTGTCTGTCTCACTGTTTGTCTGTATCTTGGGCTAGTGAACGACCCACAGTGCTTTTGCGTGTGTGCGTGTGTGCGTGTGTGTCCCGGTGGTGAGCTGACAGTACCGCGGTGCCTTGGATGGAGATGGTGAGGGCCAGATAGCCGGAGACTCACCACCATCATCATCACCATTATCACCACGACAACACCACCAGCAGTCATGACGACCAAAGTTACGGTGAGTTGTGTCGCTTCCTGTCTTTGTGTGTGTGTGTGTGTGTGTGTGTGTGTGTTTGCGTCCGTTGTTTTGTGTTTTGTTTACGTTTGTGAGAAAAGACACTCGCTCAAGACCTCATTCGCCTCTCTCCTGAACGAATGGCAGGGAGGAAAAGGACCACAAAACAGTAATACGGAAAGTAGAAAAAATAACGGCCGTATTTACTAAACATTTTGTCGCGTAAGCTCGCCTATTTGACAAGGCTTTCCTAGGACTTTTGGGCATTTCCAGGAGTAGTTTTTTGACCCTGGTGGTAGTTTGACCCTTCTTCTGTACCGTGAACCTAAATAAACACTCATTAAAACTCGATTGCCTCCCTCTTTGACCTTTAGATGTTAGAAGCGAAAGTGCCTTAAAATACCAAAATTGGCGACTTAGCTTCCCATCTCTCCTTTACGTATGAGAGCGACACTAGGATAAGCTCACATCACACAAGTTTACATCATACATAGAGGTACACATTACGACCAGCAAGCACCAAAATACACTGCAGAGGGAGCGAAGATAACGACTCTCGGGGTCCAGAAGATTAAGTATGATCGTTGCTTTTTACAAACTTTCCTCTCTCGCTTATTGAGGAACCGAGGGAAAGAGGACACTGAACTCTCCCTCCACTCCCTCCCTCTCACCCCCCAAAAAAACACCACCATGAGCACAAACACAAAAGTAGAAGGGACCCAAACTTTCCTCTCCCGCTTATGAGGAAACTGAAAGGGAGAGAAGAAAACGCACACACACACACACACAAACACACGGAAAAACACACTCGAAGCACCACCGCGAAAACAAAACAAACGTAGAGCAGTAGAAAGCAAGACCCGCACTCCCCACTCTTTCTTAATAGGGCCGCGGTAGGGTAGGAAAAGAAAACAGCAGAGAAGCAAGCAAGGTCTTAGCGCCATTATGAACTCAAAACACGAAGTAGAAGAAGCAAAACCACACCACCGCAAATTTTTAGGTAATCTTTCTAATGAGGGACACCACCAAACACACCCACACCAGCAACACCGAGGAAGTAGCAAGAATTAACGCCTATATAAGCAAATGAAGGCATGAAACAGGAAATTTACATGCCAAAAAGGATGTTTCGCTGTACTCCCAAGACAACTCCTACACACACACACACACACACACACACACTCGCAGGGAACAAAGACCATCTCGTTGGCTCAGGAAACAAGAAGCAAGCAGAGTGTTTGGATTATCTTGGCGTGTCAACTATGATTCAGTGACGGCGTGCTCCACTCCTGCGTGAGTTGAGTGCGTGTGTGCGTGTGCGTGCGTGTGTGTTGGCCCAGACGAGGAGGTACACTTGATATGCTTGACGGATTGGCGTGGGTGAGTGCGTGCGTGCGTGAAGGATATGTTCGTTTTGTAAGTTTAAAAGTGTGACTGATGCTACTGATCCTACTTCCACTGATACTACTACTACTACTACTACTACTACTACTACTACTACTGCTTGACTGCGTGAGATAATGAGTTTGTTTTTCAAGTTTTTTGGGGGTGTCTGATACATCTACCACTATTGCCACTGCTACTACCACCATTACTACTACTACTACTACTACTACTACCACTTAATGTATGCTTTTTATGTTTGTTTTTGCCGAGAAGGTCCAGTAGTCTATATGCTTGATAGATGGACGTGTGTGTGTGTATGTGTGCGTTCGTGTGTGTGCGCGCGTGACAAACTGAGCTTTTTATCGTGATTGATCGAGTTATGTATCGCTTTGTGTGCCGAAGGTAATGATTTTATCCTGTTTGCGAGACCGTGTGTGTGTGTTGACTGACCCCGGACGGTACATACTCCGGATATCCTTGAAAGACAGAGGTGTGTGAATGCGTGTGTGAGTGTGTGGCAGGGTGAGTGCGTGAGAGTCCCAGCTTGTTGTATTGCGATGTGTTGTGCAGTTCGTGATGCTGGTACTGTTAATCTTTTGTTCTCCTACGTCTTATAAGATTCATGATATGTCTTGAACTACGGTACCTTCGATTCATTCAAGGCCACTTACACACCCTCACTTTTTCTTCTCTCCGAAACCCAATTGACTTTTTGCGTGCCTGACAGTCCGAGTTTGTTGTACCGTTTGTGATGATGGTGCTGTTATTCTGCTCTTTAAGTTGTGCTCTCTTACGTCTTATAAGCTTCACGATACTTCTTAAACTACCTTCGACTCGCTGGTCACTCACTCACACTCTCTTCTCTCCGTTACCCGAGTGCCTTTTTTTGTGTGTGTGTGTGTGTGTGCGTTGCGAGTATGATGTGTGATTGTGTTTGAATAGAAAAGAAATAAATTTTGATCCGTAAAAGCAATTGCCATCCGTTGATTGCCAAGTTCACCGGGTATGCTCATAATGGCCCTGGACGAGAGAATGGTCGCTGATATTGTCGACTGTGCAGAAGAAAAATAAAATAAATGGTGGAAAGGAAAAAAAAAGTGTAGAGGAAAAAAAATGTGACATCATAATTGGCATTGTCGACTTGGAAAATATAAACAAAATGAGGTTTAAAAATAGAAGTTATGTGGTTTTTGATATTGTGGATTTGACTGAAAAAAAAAAGAAGTTAGAAAAAAGGTAATTTACTGTGTGTGTGTGTGTGTGTGTGTGTGTGTGTGTGTGTGTGTTGCAATACCAAAACGATTCAAATTCCTTCTCCTTAACGCTTGATTATTTTCGCAAGCTTATTTGAAGAGAGAGAGAGAGAGAGAGAGAGAGAGAGAGAGAGAGAGAGAGAGAGAGAGAGAGAGAGAGAGAGAGAGAGAGAGAGAGAGAGAGAGAGAGAGAGAGAGAGAGAGAGAGAGAAGAACCGATCATGGGAGACTGAATATATGCGTCGGTTCTTTAGTGAATGTTCGTTGTATGTATTCCGTTGTTGGGCTTCGATTGCGTTATGCTTTTACGTCATGCTGTGCCTAGCGAATGCGGTATGTTATGTTATGTGATGTTATGTTGCTGTCTTCTCTTTATGCTGTCTTTAGTAGGTGTGTTTATTTTATGTCATGCTATGCTGTTACATTGCACTGTTTCTTTATGGCTCCGTGGGTCTGTTGATGCTCTGGTATGCTGTATGCTGCGTTAGTGAGTGCGGTGTTATACTATGCTATGCTATGCTGCTATTTTCCCCTCGTGTTGTGTTTAGAGAGGGAGTGTTTTATGTGATGTTATGCTGCTTTGTTGTTAAGTAAGTGGGTTGGCTGATGCTATGTTATGCTATGCTATGCTGCGGTTTATATCATGTTACGCTGTTTTTGTTGTTTAGTGAGTCTGTTAATGCTATGGTGTGTTGTGTGTAGTGAGTGTGTTGTTATGCTATGCTATGCTGCTGTCCCTTCTCATGCTGTTTAGTAGGTGCGTTGATCGTTATGCTATGGTGTTGTCCTGTTTTTGCTGTTTAGTGGGTCTGTTAATGCTATGGTGTGCTGTGGAATGTGTGTAGTGAGTGCGTTAGTGTTATGGCGTCGAGTGCGTTAGTGTCATGGCGTCGAGTGCGTTAGTGTTATGGCGTCGAGTGCGTTAGTGTTATGGCGTCGAGTGCGTTCTGATAGCGGGTGCGTTCATGATCTCTCGTTTTTATTCACCTTAGCGTAGAGGTGGAGGAGCGGAGGGAGGTCAATTTTTCTCCGTCGTTTCAAGGCTTGAGGTTATTACTTCCACTTACGCTAATGGCGACACTTAATTTCCTCCACCACACACACACACACACACACACACACACACACACACACATAACCAGTCCTTCTCTACCCACACACACAACCAGCCCCTTCCCTCCCTCAAACAAACACACTAACACAACCAAACAAAGAAACAGTAACCGCTCAGTATCAATATTAAGTAACCATCAAACAGCGTCCGGATATTATATAGCAAAAGTGAAAAGGAAAAACAAAAGAGAGTCCAGGTATATTCCAATGGTAAAATTCGTCCCTTCGTCCACAAATCAAAGAAGCAGATCCATAACTTTCTTCTTTATAAATATGCAAGTTTTCCTAGTGCTGGGTGCGTGTGTATTTTTCTGTCTGTCTGCCTGTCTGTTCTGAGAAAACTTTAACACAAGCATTCACACGGTCAAAGCGGTCTAGGATGAAACGAAGAGAAGAAGAAGGAAACCCATAACTTCCTTCTGCAAAGTTTATTGTAGTCGTTGTAATGTTGCTTCTGCGTCTGCAAGTTTTATATTAACAGTTGTTGTAGTGTTGCTTCTTCGTGACTGAACAGAAAAACTTTAACACAATCATTCACACGGTCAAAGCGGTCTAGGATTAAACGAAAAGAAGAAGGAAACCCATAACTTCCTTCTGCTTCTGCGTCTGCAAGTTTTATATTAACAGTTTTTGTAGTGTTGCTTCTTCGTGACTGTACAGAAAAAAGTTTAACACAATCTTTCACACGATACGAGCGCTCTATGATAAAACGAACCCAGAGTGCAAGCTCATAACTTTTCCTATCTAAGTTTTTAATGAAGAGTCTATATCGTGCTGCTCCTGCGTGACTGTATACACGTCCAACACAATCCTCGACACGGCACAAGCGGTCTAATATAAAGGGACACAAATAAACAAACCCATAACTTCCTTCCGCTAAGTTTATAATGCAAAGTCTTCCTGGTGGTGCTCCGGCTGCGCGACTGTACAGAAAAGGTTTAACATAATCTCTCACATAAAAACGAGCGACCTAAGATAAAGCGAAGCGAAGGGGCAAGGCTATAACTAATCTATTCCAAGTGTATAATGCAGAATATGTCTCGTGTTCCAGCTGCGCGACTGTACAGAAAAGGTTTAACATAATCTCTCACATAAAAACGAGCGATCTAAGATAAAGCGAAGCGAAGAGGCAAGGCCATAACTAATCTATTCCAAGTGTATAGTGTAGATATGTCTCGTGTTCCTGCTGCGCGACTGTACAGAAAAGGTTTAACATAATCTCTCACATAAAAACGAGCGATCTTAGATAAAGCAAAGCGAAGATGCAAGGCTATAACTAATCTATTCCAAGTGTATAGTGTAGAATATGTCTCGTGTTCCTGCTGCGCGACTGTACAGAAAAGGTTTAACATAATCTCTCACATAAAAACGAGCGATCTAAGATAAAGCGAAGCGAAGGGGCAAGGCCATAACTAATCTATTCCAAGTGTATAACGCAGAATATGTCTCGTGTTCCGGCTGCGCGACTATACAGAAAAAAAAAAGTTAACTCAATTTTCCACATGATACAAGCGGCCTATGATGAAATATACACCACTTCTTTCTTGCCCGAAGTTTATAATACGCAGTGCTTCTTGAGGTTGCTACCCACTGCACGACTCCCGGCGATGAAAAACTAAGCGGTCCAGAAAACCTCCAGCAGGGTGAAAGAGTAATATCACTAGACACTGCCTCGTCCCTATAATAATAATAAAAATGTGTGTGTGTGTGTGTGTGTGTGTGTGTGTGTGTGTGTGTGTGTGTGTGTGTGTGTGTGTGTGTGTTTGAGCCCTGACATCATCACATTTATTTTTCTTACTACTGCCAATAACGTTCATTCATTCAGTCAATATTTCTTATATAGACAAACGCACACATGTAAATACGTAGGAAGGCAGACAAACAGACACACAGACAGACAGACAGACAGGCGAAAATACGGAAGGAAGTAGGACGGCAAAAAAAGAGACAGAGAGACAGACAGGCAACCCAAGACACCCAAGCAAATAGAAGACAGAAAATTAGACAGACAGAAAGGCAAGCAAACAGATACAACCCACACACGACCACAACACCTTAGACTGGAAAAGGACAAACATAGACAAACACAGACACACAAACAAATAAAAAGGCACACACACACACACACACACACACACACACACACACACACACACACACACAAAATCCGTATAGAAGACTAGGAAAGGGATATCGATTCAGAAGTCATATATTATTAAATCACGAAATATTTCATTCTTCCACCCTTCCACCCTTCCACCCTTCCCCAGTCACCCCCCCCTGGCAACCTTTCTTCTTCCTCCCACCCACTGCCAGGGGAAGAGGAGGAGGAGGAGGAGAAAGAGGAGGATCAGTGGAGGAGAAAGAAGAGGGAACCACGGATGAAGGGCATGAAAGGAAGTCGAGAGAGAGAGAGAGAGAGAGAGAGAGAGAGAGAGAGAGAGAGAGAGAGAGAGAGAGAGAGAGAGAGAGAGAGAAAACAGATACAGCAGCCACATACAAGAAGAAAAACGAGAGGTGTAAATGAGAAAGAAGTATTAAGGGGAGGAAAGTAATAAGGAGAAGGGGAAAGCTGTTAATGGGGAGGAAGGGCCATTAGGGAGGGGATATCAAGGGGAAGGAAGGCGCTAAGGGTAAGGGGCGTCAAGGGAAGGGAGCGTCAAGGGGGCGTGTGGCGTTAGGGATGAAGTGGATTTAGAGGGAAGGGGCGGTAACGGAGGAGGGAAGAGAGAGAGAGAGAGAGAGAGAGAGAGAGAGAGAGAGAGAGAGAGAGAGAGAGAGAGAGAGACAGACAGACAGACAGACAGACAGAAACAGAGACAGAGACAGACAGACAGAGAGAGAGAGAGAGAGAGAGAGAGAGAGAGAGAGAGAGAGAATGCTAAGTAGTTCTTGTCACGGATATTGGCAATCTCAGAGTTAGTTTTACTCACTTTGTTTTCTTTTAAGTGATTATATAAAGTATTTTTGTTAAGTCGATGATAAGTTCTCCGAGGACAGAGTAAAACAAAAATAAAAAAAGGAACAATCAGGGTAAAACAGAAAAAACGAAATCCATTAACAAACACTAACACACAAACACCATAAACTATCTCCACCATCACCACCACTACCACCACCACCATCACTACTACCACATCGACTATCATCACCATCTCCACACATATCTCACAACCAACACGTAAGTCACTAAACACAGGTAAGTATTCTCGACTAACCATTTCGGCGTCTAAGCACTCACATTCGACAAGGCTTTCTTAGGAGTTGCTGGCATTTTCATAGGTAGTAATAGTTTTGTGGCCCGGGTGATGCCGACGGTTGGACAAAGCTTCTGTATACCATGAACGTGGAATGAAGACCAGAAGTGAACGCGATTTATCTTTGTTTTGCCTTTGAAAATAGTTTGTGGGAGTCTGCGAATACCGAACTATATACTGTACTACACGCTCTCTCTCTCTCTCTCTCTCTCTCTCTCTCTCTCTCTCTCTCTCTCTCTCTCTCTCAAACATACATTTTGTACAGTCGCTCTCTTTCTTTTTAATTTCACATACATTTTTTTTACTCACTCTTATTTAAACATCCACTTGTACACACTCGCTCTCTTTTTTATTATTTATATTCATACATTTGTTCTCTCTCTCTCTCTCTGTGTCTCACTATGTATCTCTCCGTCTCTGCCTTTGCCTCTCTCCATTCTAGCGTGCTGCATTATAGAGTTAGCGGACCCTTAACCAGACCCTAACAGGACTAACCCAAGGCGGCTCCCAGCGTGTTGATCCCCCAGCCAGTCCTCGGCCTACCTGAGTCACTAACTCCCTGACAGACGGACTCGGCTCGGCCCTGCTAGGTGTAGAAGGCTACGACTCGGCTCTCGGCTCGTTCAGCGCTAAATTGATTCAGGGATGTGAATGCTGTGTACCTGTTCGTCTATCTCCATCGTCACTCACGGCTGGCTACCTGGTGCGCGCTCTTACTTTCTCTTTCTTTTATTTTCTCTCTTTCTCTTCCTGTATCTTTATATCTATCTGTGTCTCGTGCGCTCTTTCGTTTTCGTTCTTTCGCTCTTTCATTCTTTCTCTCTCTCTCTCTGTATATATATCTGTCTGTCTATCTATCTTTCTATCTTTCTGTGTATGTGTCCGGCAATATATTTGTTTTCATATCTACATTTATTTTTCTGTTTCTGTGTGTGTGTGTGTGTGTGTGTGTGTGTGTGTGTGTGTGTGTGTGTGTGTGTGTGTGTGTGTGTGTGTGTGTGTGTGTCTGTGTCCCCATGGCACGTCTCCTTTATCTGTCTGTCTGTCTGTTCGTCTTTGCCCGTCTATGTCTGTCTGTCCGTCACTCTGTTAAGATCTTGATTGCTATTATCTGAAATTGCATGCTCTCTCTCTCTCTCTCTCTCTCTCTCTCTCTCTCTCTCTCTCTCTCTCTCTCTCTCTCTCTCTCTCTCTCTCTCATGGTTCATTTGAGGCGGGCATGTCTCTAATTTAGTTACAGAGAGAGAGAGAGAGAGAGAGAGAGAGAGAGAGAGAGAGAGAGAGAGAGAGAGAGAGAGAGAGAGAGAGAGAGAGAGAGAGAGAGAGATCGACTTACATGGGTTACAGAGTTAGTACATCATGGTAGGAAGTCTTTCAACACACACACACACACACACACACACACACACACACACACACACACACACACACACACACACACACACAAACAAACACACTTTTACACACACTTTTTTGTAGCAAGGGAGGCAGCTCAAGGGCAACAAATAAATACAGCAATAACACACACACAAAAAAACACTAGACGCTGCTGGTTGTTGTTGTTGTTGTTATCTAGTTAGTAAATCATAGCAGGTAGTCTTTCCCTATCCCTCCCAACACACACACACACACACACACACGCACAGACAATCATTCCCAAAGCAGCGGCGGCGGCAGGTTTTGTGTATCTCTCCTGTACTCAGTGATTAAGTGTGACAAACGGCCGACAATTACTGAATATTAATGGTGGCACTTCATTAGGCGGGAGGCGGTGGTGGTGGTGGTGGGGGGGGGGGGTTGCAATGGTGATGGTGGTGGGGTGTGGCGATGGTGGTGGTGGAGGTTTAAGCGTTCAAAGGTGATTAAAGAAAAAAAGAGAAAGGTAGGTTAGTTGTTGGTACTTTTGCTGTTGTCTGGTGTGGTGGTGGTGGTGGTGGTAGTGGTGGTGTGTGGGGGAAGGAGGAGGGGGGGATCAAGCGTTATAAGGTGATGAAAGAAAAAAAAGGAAAGGTAGGTTAGGTTAGGTTTGGTTAGGGTGGTATTTTTGCTGTTGGCTGGTGTGGTGGTGGTAGTCATGGTGGTGGTGGTAATCATGGTGGTAGTGGTAATGGTGGTGGTGGTGGTGGTAGTGGTGGTGGTGGTGGTGGTGAGGGTGCAAGCATTAACCCGGTAGCAGCGACGGGCCAAATTTGTGCCATGATATAAGCCCCCCAAAATAGATGATGCATAAACTGATCACAAATCCCTTGATATATATTATGAAATGGTTTGTGTGAGTGATGATTTTTTCTCATTTTTCTCGCTTAGAGGGGCCCTTAAGAAACATGATCCCCGCAGCTGCCAGGTTAAAAGTGATATGAGAGAATAAACAGAAAGCTAGGTTAGGTTAGGTCAGGTTCTGATACTGTTTTCTCCTGTTGGTAGGTGAAAGGTGAAGGTTAATGAAAGGAGGTGGGAAGAAGAGACATTAATTATATAAAAAAAAGTGTAAAGAAATCACAAGAAAAATGTATTAGTTAACAGACAGGCATATAAGAGCTTTTGTTTTATTTTTATTGTAGTCTCCGGTCAAAAAAAAAAAAAGAGCGAATAAAAACAATGTTAACAATTATGAAAGAAAAATTAAAAAGAATGAAAAAACGAAGAAAAAATACACATAAATGAAGGATGATGATAAAAAAACAAACTAAATAAAAAAAAAATAAAAAAAACAACGCTGGCCCTCATTTTTTTTCTACAATGATGACTGAAAAAAGAAACATGAGTAATGAAAAATAAATTAGAAAAAAAAATAAAAGAAAATAAGAAATGTAAAAATATACGATAGGGACACGAAGCAAGGTGAGATGGTTCCGCTACAGGTGCTTGGGGTTCAGGTAGAAATATAAGGTAAATTAAATGAAACATGACAGATTATTGGGGCAAGAAAATAAATCGTTAAGACCCGTTAAGAGCCGAGCTAGATGATGAAAATGAGCAAAATAATAGAGGGAAAAGAGATGAAAACGAGATACAGGAAAATAATAAAAAAGTGTCGATGGGAAAAGATTAAAATAAAGACAGACAGGGAAGGGAAAGGATAAAATACGTGAAATGAAAACAGAAATTAGAGTCGAGCTAGGTTATGAAAATGAGCAAAATAATAGAGGGAAAAGAGATGAAAACGAGATACAGGAAAAGAATAAAAGTGTCGATGGGAAAAGATTAAAATAAAGACAGACAGGGAAGGGAAAGGAGAAAATACGTAATGCGTAAACAGAAATTAGAGCCTACTTAGATTATGAAAATGAGCAAAATAATAGAGGAGGGAAAAAGAGAGAAAAACGAGCAAAAAGGAAAAGAAGAATAAAAAAGTGTCGATGGGAAAAGATTAAAATAAAGACAGACGGAAGGGAAAGGAGAAAATACGTGGTGAAAACAGAAATTAGAGTCGAGCTAGGTTATGAAAATGAGCAAAATAATAGAGGGAAAAGAGATGAAAACAAGATACAGGAAAAGAATAAAAAAGTGTCGATGGGAAAAGATTAAAATAAAGACAGACAGGGAAGGGAAAGTAAAATACGTGAAATGAAAACAGAAATTAGAGTCGAGCTAGGTTATGAAAATGAGCAAAATAATAGAGGAGGGAAAAGAGATGAAAACGAGATACAGGAAAAGAATAAAAAAGTGTCGATGGGAAAAGATTAAAATAAAAACAGACAGGGAAGGGAAAGGAGGAAATACGTAATGTGTAAACAGAAATTAGAGTCGAGCTAGGTTATGAAAATGAGCAAAATAATAGAGGAGGGAAAAGAGATGAAAACGAGATACAGGAAAAGAATAAAAAAGTGTCGATGGGAAAAGATTGAAAAAAAGACAGACAGGGAAGGGAAAGGGTAAAATACGTGAAATGAAAACAGAAATTAGAGTCGAGCTAGGTTATGAAAATGAGCAAAATAATAGAGGGAAAAGAGATGAAAAGGAGATAAACAGACAGGGAAGGGAAAGGGTAAAATACGTGAAATGAAAACAGAAATTAGAGTCGAGCTAGGTTATGAAAATGAGCAAAATAATAGAGGAGGGAAAAGAGAGAAAAACGAGCAAAAAGGAAAAGAAGAATAAAAACGTGTCAAGGGTAAAAGATTGATAAAAGACAGGCAGGGAAGGGAAAGGATAAAATACGTGAAATGAAAACAGAAATTAGAGCCGAGCTAGGTTATGAAAATGAGCAAAATAATAGAGGAGGGAAAAAGAGAGAAAAACGAGCAAAAAGGAAAAGAAGAATAAAAACGTGTCAAGGGTAAAAGATTGATGAAAGACAGACAGGGAAGGGAAAGAAGAATATACGTGAAAATGTAAACAGAAATTAGAGCCAACTTAGATTATGCAAATGAGCAAAATAAGAGAGAGGAGGAAAATGAGATAAAAAGGAACAACAGGAAAAAGAAGAAAATAGTCAGGGAAAATATTACAAAAAACAGACATGGAAGGGAAAGAAGAAAAGAAAGGGACAGAAGCAAGACAATAAAGCGAATGAAAGAACAAACGGACAATTGGGCAAAAAAGAAAAGCGAGAAATAAAAAGCGTCCGAAAGAAATGTGCAAAAAAGGAGAGAAAAATATTGATAAAAATGATTAAAAAGAGTACGAACGAGTGTGTCAGATTAACAAAAACTTTCCTCCCCTTCGGAAAAAAAGAGAGTTCGAGATAAATTAAAAATAAAATATGGATTAAAAAGGGAATGAAAAATAAAGAATCAAAAAATACTAGTTTGATTATTGTATTTTGTGTTCAAGCCGAATCATTTGCCATTCCTTGTTGTTGTTATTGTAGTAGTAGTAGTAGTAGTAGTAGTAGTAGTAGTAGTAGTAGTAGTAGTAGTAGTAGTAGTAGTAGTAGTAGTTCTTATTTATACAGTTATTATCATTATTACTATTAAACTTTATCTTGTTGAGGGAAAAACGGACGAGCAAAACAAGATTAAAATATGATGGAAATCGCGTTTGTTTGTTTGTTTGTTTGTTTGTTTGTCTGTTTGATTGCTCCTCGCTTGTGCTGCTGTTTCCATCTACATATTAAGTTATTTACCAAAAGAGAGAGAGAAAAAGAGAGACTGTGTGTGTGTGTGTGTGTGTGTGTGTGTGTGTGTGTGTGTGTGTGTGTGTGTGTGTGTGTGTGTGTGTGTGTGTGTGTGTGCGTGTGTGTATTTTGTATAATCACGCACAAACTTAACAAAAACTCAACATCACAATTATGCGAGTTCGCTAATCCTTGATCACAGAAGCAGAAACGTTAACTAATTGACTGCCCATTTAAAAGCTGAATAAAGCACTTTGTCTGTCTGTCTGTTTCTCTGTTTCTCTGATCACCGTATATCTATCTATCTATCTAACTGCCTATGAAAATGCCTACCTATCTGTCTGTGTCTATCTGTCTACCTATCCATCTATCTCTATCTATCTATCTAATAAAGAACTTCTCTCCCCCTCCCTCCTTTAAAAGAACAGAGTGGAGGAAGATATTTATTTATTTATCTACCTAAATCAACCTCAACCTCTACCTCTACATTTTCTAATCAGTCTTGTTGTCCAGGTGAGGGCGTGACCTTACCTGGCTCGCCGATTACGTGCTTAATGACGCGCTCACCTGGACATTACCTGTGTGTGTGTTTGTGTGTGTGTGTGTGTGTGTGTGTGTGTGTGTGTGTGTGTGAGAGAGAGAGAGAGAGAGAGAGAGAGAGAGAGAGAGAGAGAGAGAGAGAGAGAGAGAGAGAGAGAGAGAGAGAGAGAGTCACTTCCTCCCCGCGGACAACATATTTTCTTGTTCGTTTTCCTTATTTCCTTATTTGTCTCTCCGTCCATCTTTCTTCCTGTCTCTCTCTCTGTCTGTCCGTCTGTCTGTCCGTCTGTGTATTGCTGTATAACTGTGTATGTATTTCTTCCCGTATATACTAAGTCAGTTTGCCTGTCTTTTTCTCTCCTTTCCAAAATTGCCTGTCTCTTCGTTTATGCATATCGGTATTTAATATGTATCTTAGTATAAATGCATGTATGTATATATGTATTACTGCGTGAATGTATTAGGTTAGGCTGTATAGGTTACTTGAGTTAATATTATCTTACTTCATTTCCCATAATTTCACTTCCATTGACGTTTTTTCTTTGTCCACTTGCACCATAACATTACTAACAGAGAAAGCACGTTTTATAAGCAGGATGGAGTAGCAATTAACACGTAAAATTGGTTCTGGAAAGCTAATATAAGGAACGGTATCTGGCACACTTATACTTTTGGTGGAACTGGCGTCGAAGGGATGGCCAAGGAAGGGAGAGCTTGTAATGCGCGTGCTTTTTAAAACGTATAGATATTCCTAGTTTGAATGAGAAGCAGAAGCCGAATATTTCTGGGCGATATCCTTTCCTTTCCCTTTCTCATCATTTCCTTTCTCGGCCGCGAAGGGAATAGCCAAGGAAGGGAGAACTTGTAACGTGGGTGATTATCAAACGCAGACAGTCACAGTTTGAATCAGAAGACGTATATTTCTTGGGTGATTTCTTTTCCTTTCCTTTTCTCATCATTTCCGTTCTCGGCCGCGAAGTAACATCCAGGGAACAGCCACGGAAGGGAGAGCTTATAACACGGGTGATTATCAGACGCAGATAGTCAGAGTTTGAATCAGGAGACGAATAATTCCGCATATTTTCTTTCCCCTTCCCATTCTCGGCTCAGGAAATACAGCCTCGCCCGCTACTTGGTTTGGTTTACGCCCCACTTCGATTCCCGGGCCGAGTTAAGCGGCGCCGTGACTCCCAACATTAGTTATAGGAAGTGATCAACAGCGATTTTTAGGGACGGTGCGGAAGCGGCCTCTTGTTCACTTCCCTCCCTTCGCCTACCAGACCGTGCTTCCCCCTTCCTCTTCCTCCTCTTCCTCCTCCTCCTCTTTCCCTACCTCTCCCTCTCTCAATCTCTTTCCCTCCTCCTCTTCATCTCACTCTTTTTTCCTATTCCATTTCCCTTTTCCTATTATTTTTTTTCTCATCTTCCTCCTTATCATACTCTTCCTCCTCCTCCTCTTTCCTCACATTCTCTCTCCCTCTCTCTGTTTGTTGCCTCTTTCTCTCATAATCTTCCTTCTCTCCCCTCTTCTTCCCTTTCTTTCCCTCTTCCTATTCTTTTTCCATATTCTTTCTTTCTTCTAATCTTCCTCCTCCTTCCTCATCTCCTCTCACTTTCCCTTCTTCCATCTCTTTCCCTCTTGATTTTACTATTAATTACTCTATTTCCTTCTTGTCTTTTTCCTTCTCATTCTTCTTCTTAACTTTCTCTAA
>NC_066574.1:8492586-8607586 GCF_024679095.1 Eriocheir sinensis | reverse complement strand
CTCCTCCTCCTCCTCTTCTTCCCCTGGTGACTGTATCTTGTTTCGCCTGATCGGGATTGAGAAAGGAGGGAAAAGATACCAAATCTCTCTCTCTCTCTCTCTCTCTCTCTCTCTCTCTCTCTCTCTCTCTCTCTTAAATAACCAAACTCATCTCTCGTTTCACACACACACACACACACACACACACACACACACACACACACACACACACACACACACACGCGTTTAATTAGTCTTCGCTATTGATGTTGTTTTTTTCATTTAAGGCGTTGATTATTTTCTTTTCTGCTTTCTCTTTCATTCTTCTTCTTTCTCCTCTTTCTTTTTACTTATGTTCATCGTTTTTATTTTATTTTTATTTCCTTTGCTTTTTATATTTTATTGTTCTCATCATTATTACAACCATTATTTATTTGTTGTTTTTATCCTCCTCCTCCTCCTCCTCCTCCTCTTCTCCCTCTCCACTCTCCTCTTCTTCCACTTCTCCTCCTCCACGTGCCTCTTCGCATATTCAACCTCTTTCCTCCTCCTCCTCCTCCTCCTCCTCTTTCCTCCTTCTCCTCCTTATATTTCTTTCTTCGATTCCTTTTTTTTTTTCTTGTTATTTTTTCTTCATCATTATCAACACAATCATTCCGACCTCCTCCTCTTCCTCCTCCTCCTCCTCTTCCTCCTCCTCCTCTTCTTCCTTCTCCTGGCATTTATCTTGTTCCACTTCTTGCTCTTCCTCCACATCCTCCTCCTGCTGATCCTCCTCGTCCTCCTCCTCCACCTCCTCCTCCTTCTCCTCGTCGTCATCCTCATCATCATCGTCATCATCTTCCTCCTACTCCTCTTGACTCCATATCCTTTGTGTAATGCTTCCCCTCCTCCTCCTCCTCCTCCTCCTTTTCCTTCTCCTCCTTCTCCTCCTCCTCTTCTGCTTATGTACACTAACACCTCCATCACCTCGCGTGCCTCACCGCTGATGGAATTGCGTGTGTGTGTGTGTGTGTGTGTGTGTGTGTGTGTGTGTTTACATCTAGAGGCTGCTGAAAAAGGACGCTGCTCGTTGAATATATATAACCTCTCTCTCTCTCTCTCTCTCTCTCTCTCTCTCTCTCTCTCTCTATCTATATTTATCTATCTATCTATCTATCTATCTATCTAACCCAACACAACATAGAGCAGACCGGTACCATTGCTATCTTGACGAAAAAAAACGACCATTCTGAAGAAATACAGGAGTGTGGGTTGTGTGAAAGCTTGAATGAAGACTCAGAGTGAAGACTAGTGGCGCCCTCACACGGGAATGAAGTGCACTATGTATTCACGATGCGAGTAAATAAGAATGGGAGGCTGGGAAGTGTACGGGGTATGGAATACATAGGAATACAGAGAATACAAATCATAGGAAGAGAAAGAGGAAGAAATGGAGATAGGGCAGAGAGAGATAAGGGAAGACAGGTGATAGTGGTGAGGAGAGAGAGAGAGAGAGAGAGAGAGAGAGAGAGAGAGAGAGAGAGAGAGAGAGAGAGAGAGAGAGAGAGAGAGAGAGAGAGAGAGAGAGAGAGAGAGAGAAACACACCACTAGGTCAACACGAAACACGGTAGGGATAGAATAACGCGTCGAGAGGGGTTGAGGAAAAGAGAAGGAAGGGGAGAGAGAAAAGAAAAAATCCACAGCAGCATCAGAACCTGTCAGAACCTACAAGACACCATCACCACTAACACCACAGCTTCCACCACCACCACCACCACCACACGCCATCTCTACAAACACAAAACACTCCACATAGCAATTTCCATGATAAAGAAAGGCTAAGGAAATGAGGTTAATAATGTGGAAGAGGAGGATGAACTGGACCACCACATCAATTATTATAACTAACAACGATATGAGTAGCAATACGCGATACAGATCCCTCTCAAACATAAAGAAGGAATATGCAAAAGAGAAGAATGGGAGGAGGAGAAAAGGGAACAAAACTGAAAAAAAGATGGGGAACAGATACAAAGGAAAGGGAGAAGCGGGAGGAGATAATGGAAAGAAGAAAGGCAAGATAGAGACTAAAAGATGATGACGATTGGGGAGGCAGAAGAGGAAAAAGGGGAAAGAGTAGGAACGGCAAGAAAACTACCCTCCTCAACCACCCACCCAAAAATAAAATCCCACCAAAACCCACACCATCACCTCCACAACCACCCAAAACAACATCAACAACAACAAACAACAAGACTCCTTTTACCAACCAACTCTCACTCCCTCACTCACACACTTCCTTCTACCTCACCTAACCTAACTTCACTCACCTTGAATCTCTCTAATGGACGCACGCACACTGGCACACACACACACACACACACACACACACACACACACACAGGTATTCGCGGCGCAGCACACCTGAGCGGGGGACGTGGCATCATTAAGTCAGGTGAGTCTCATACACATCCCTGTTCTAGTGACCCAATACTCGCGGGGCACAAAGGGAAACGAGAAGCAGCAGGAACAGGCGGCCGGGAATAAAGACAGGGCTCGGTGGTGGAGGAGGAAAGCGAAGAGAAGAAAGAGAAGGAGGAGGAGGAAAGGGAAGAGGAGGAATAGGAGGAGGAGAAGGAGAATATAGGGTTGGTTGGGTGTTGCGCTGAACTGAAAGACGTGTTTGGAGAATGGCATGGAAGAGAAGGACGAAGGAACAGAGGATGAGGAGGAGGAGGTATATAGGAAGATAAAAGGAGAGGAGAATAGAGACAAGGCATGAGAAGGAGGAAGAGAGAGACATCTAGAGAAGTTTTATTGCGAAGAAGTGTTAGAAATATGAACAGGGAAGAGGATATCAAGGGTTAGGGGAAAGAAGGTGAGATGGTGCAGGAAGGTTAGTGGAAGGGGCTGAAGAGGGTAAGGTTAGGTTAGCTTTGAAACAAGATGAGGAGGATGAAGAAAATGAGAACAAGGGACCAAGGCAGAAGGAAAACGAAAGAGATGAAGAGGTAATAGATTTTAGAGAAAGGAAAGTGGAAGAGAGGATAGATAATGGAGGAAGAATGGATAGATAAGGAGGCGAGAAAATGGGGGGAGAAGAGAAACAGAAAATGAGGAATTAGAAGAAGAATGAGGAGGAGGAAGAGGAAGAGGAGGAGTAACAAGGATTTAAAGGGAAAAGCAATTAAAAGGATTATTAATAGACGAATGGGGATTAAGAGGAGGAGGAGGAGGAAAAGGAGGAGGAGGTGCCGTAATACAAAGAATAAAGGAAAACAACGAAAAAGAAGGAAAATCAAGACATGGATGAATGGAAAGGAAGGAAATAGAGAACGAAAAGTAATATATGTAAAACAGGTCATTTGGGGAGAAGGGAAGAAGTGCTTTAGGCTTATGGTACTGGGGGGAAGAGAAGGAGGAGGAGGAGGAGGAAAGAAATATCAGAAGAAAAGGTGATTAGGTACAGATGGGGAAGAAGAGGAGAGGGAAGAGAAGAGGGGTGATGGAGGGGGAGACGAGTTAATGAGTAGAGAAGATTGGGTTGGGAGAGGGGTGAGGGGGAGCAGGAAGGGAGGGAGAATGGGTAGAGGGGAGGTGACTTAATGAAGAAAAGAGATTTATCAGATTAATGAGAAGGAAGGAGAAGAAAAGGAGTGAAGAACCATCATTTGCATATCTTATCCATACTGATTATCCCCTCTCTCTCTCTCTCTCTCTCTCTCTCTCTCTCTCTCTCGGTAATCAGTCAGTCTACACGCTGGAATGATTATGCAAAAGTATCATCACATTTATAAACATGGCCACCAGACTCATTGGCATTCCTTCAAAAACAAAATTACACAAACATATGCAAGAATATTTTTAAAAAGTTTCAGCGACTAGCGAGAAATAGATATAGATAAATAGATAGAGAGATAGAGAGAGAGAGAGAGAGAGAGAGAGAGAGAGAGAGAGAGAGAGAGAGAGAGAGAGAGAGAGAGAGAGAGAGAGAGAGAGAGATGTGATAAAATACCAATATGTAAAAAAAGAGCATAGATATTTGAATACCATTATGAGGCAAAAATGAACACTGGATTCATAGTATTTGCTCCTCCCTGATAACTTCTGGACATGATTCTGCTTCTAAACAGGAATATAGGTGAACAAAAAGCTATCATGTGGAGTAGTTGGAAGGTTTCGTTTAGTCGGCGCAACATCTGTGGTCATATGCCGGAGAGAGACAGAAGGGGAAGGAATTATAGGAGAAGGGAACAGACCCCAGGAGACGGGACACAACCCCCGATTAATACCTGGTACCCATTCACTACTGGGTGGACAGGGGCGTAGGGTATCGGAAAAGCCGCCCAAATTTTTTCCACTCCGCCCGGGAATTGAACCCGGGCTCTCTCGGTTGTGAGCCGAGTGTGCTAACCACTGCACCACGAAACCCCCTCATGTGGAGTAGCAAGACGCCTCTACATCCGGAAATGATCTCTTATGGGCGCTTTTCTACTTGCTTTTGTAGGAGCAGTACTGAGCGAACTTTTTTGTCTTCTTTTTGTTTTTACCCTTGAGCCGTGTCCTCTGCTGTAAAAAAAAAAAGTATTCACAGGTAATCACATCCCAAAGAGGTCATTACACAGAGAGGTGCACCCCCTTCCTCCCCACCCCCTGTCCTCTCCCCCCTCCCCTTTCCCTCCCAACCCCCTGAAGCCTGCGTGCGTTGCGGCGTTGCTGTGTCCCATGAATAGAGGCTCCAAGCTTATACCGGCAAGTCCACGATGGCTGAGTGGGTTTAGTCACGGTGCTTGGAAATGTGATCGGCCATTCGGGAGCCTAACCGTGGCTGGGGGCAGGGAGGGAGAACAGGGAGTGGGTGGGCGAGGGTGGAGGGAGAGAGGGTAAGGGTTGTGGTAGCCGGATATACAAAAAGACAAGTTCCGCATCAGAACAATTAAGATACCTGCGGTTGGAGGGGAGGAAGGGAAAGGAGAGTGGGTGGAGAACAATAGGGGGAACAGGGAAAAGAGTGCTACTAGGCATGGTAACAAATAGACAACTCTTACATCAGACCAATTGAGATGCCTACACCATACCGCGGCCGGGGGGAAGAGGAGAGGGAGTGGATGAAGAGTTGTGGATGGAAAGGGAGAAGGGAAGCTGCCAGAGAGGGGAGGAGAAGGAGAGAGAGAGAGAGAGTGGGAAGGAGTGAAGAAGAATAAAAGAGGAAGGGAGAGGAAGGGGAGAGAAGGAGGAGGGTACCGAAATAAGACAACTCTCACATCAGAACAATTAGCATACCAACACCTTTTATATGTTCACCTTTACTGTTTTCTTTCCTCCCGCCACTGTACCTTTCCACCTAATTCACTTCCTCTTCTTGTTCCACCCTTGCAAGAATAAGTGTCTGGGTGTGTAGCGGGGTTGGCATTGCTTTATAAATGACAGCAGTAACAAGGGCATAATCCATAGCCATTGTACTCGCTATTGTTACACACACACACACACACACACACACACACACACACACACTCTGCTCTCCTTCATCAGCGAGGAAATTCAGACCATCAATCTTTACACCATTTATGACACGGACGTACGCACACACATTTTCATATCCAAATTCACTCATAGAAAGTGTCCAAGAAATAAAAGACCATCATTATTTTTTTTGGCGCATTCAGTTTAATGTTCCCAAAAGCTCACCTTAAAGCAATTCCAAAGGGAGTTTCTTGCATAATACGACTCGAAAAAAGCTTGTAACTCTTTATCAGCACTATCAGAAAATACATCTTTTTATAAAACAAAAAGACAAAAAAAAATTATCTTCTAATGGGTAAAAAAAAAGTTATTCTCTTAATACATTTACAAAAAAATCTTGGCTCATAAAACGTTTTCAAAAGCTCTTAATACACGATTCCTTAATGGAGAGAGAGAGAGAGAGAGAGAGAGAGAGAGAGAGAGAGAGAGAGAGAGAGAGAGAGAGAGAGAGAGAGAGAGAGAGAGAGAGAGAGAGAGAGAGAGAGAGAGAGAGGGGGGGGGGTAGGGGGGGGTGAGATGGCAAACTGACTTATATATGGTCGAAAAGAATGGAGCAATACGATTCTTACATTGTGTCACCCGAGGGAGGAGAGGAAAGGGAAGAAGAGAGAGAAGGGAGAAGGGAAGGTGATAGAGAGGGGAGGAGGAGAGAGAGGGTAGGAAGGAGTGAAAAAAAATAAAATGGGAGGAGAGAGGAAGAGAGAGGAAGGGGAGAGAAGGAGGAGGGAAAAAAAAGAGGCGGAGGAGAGGGGGGGAAGAAAAGAGAGGGAGGGTGGGGAGGAGAGAGTGGAGGACGGAAAAAGAGAGCGATAAGGGAATCCGGGAGTTAGAGGAGGAGGGAAGAGCAACGAGGAAGAGGAGGGGGAAGGAAAGAAAGAGAGAGGAGGGGGGAAGGGAAGAAAAGAGAGGCAGGGGAGTGAGGAAGAGGAGAGAATGGAGAGAGGCAGGGAGGGGGTGGGGGGAGGGAGGAAGGGAGGGGGTCGGGGGAGGTAGGAGGACGCAGCAGAGTGTATACAAAGGATTTAGTCGTCGCTCTAATAAGTTGCACCTTTGCATATAATATTTTAGCCAATTTATTATATTTGGCACTCATAATTTCCGCACTTTACACGGAGGGAGTGGAGGTGGAATAAGAAGAGGAGGAGGAGGAGGAGGAGGAGGAGGAGGAGGAGGAGGAATATGTGAAGGAGGAGGAGGAGGAGAAAGAAAAGGTCGCGTGCTGAACATGGGAATAAACTCTACGGTACACCTTTGCCGCGTTTCAAATCATCTTTCTAGTCGGATTCCTGTTCTCACCTTCGCTACCTTTCCCTTACAATCCCCTGAGGCTTCCTTCTCTCTCTCTCTCTCTCTCTCTCTCTCTCTCTCTCTCTCTCTCTCTCTGAACACACCTTCCCTCACATTGCTCAGTCGCCTCCATTCACCGCCTGTCATCCCTTCCTGTACTGCTGCCCGCCTCCCTTCCTGCCATCCCTCCTTCTCCCTTACACATCCACACACCACAGAATTAGGGCCGAGAAACCGTCAGGTGTGTCAGACTAAAGAGATGTATGAACGACTAAAAGGTAGCCTAAGTAGTACGGTGGAAGTACACACACACACACACACACACACACACACACACACACACACACACACACACACACACACACCAAAGTTAACGACTGAAAACCTGTACATGTATAAATACGAGAGAAATATAAATAGAGACAGCTATGTATTGCAAGAGGAAGATGTAACAAAATAAACAGGGGCATATGGGGGGTAAACAATATAACAAAATTCATTAGCTTAGGGAGAATTTAAGATGTTTGGGGAATAAGAAGAAAATATTAAAAAAAACGGGTAAAGCTTTGCAGTACAACTAATTAAATACTTACAATTTGCAGGATGAAAATACACATACCACAGACCTCATTAACTCTGGAATGCCTACAGGAAATGGAATGAATTATGAACAAAGGAGGAGAAGGAGAAAGAGGAGGATTAAGAAGGGGAGGAGGCAGTGGAGGAGGAGCAGGTGGAGGCAGTGGAAGAGCAGGAGGAGTAAGATTGTCGAGTGGTGAACAAGGAAATCAACTCTACGGTACAACCTTGCCGTGTTACAAATCATCATTCTCTATTCTGCCTCGTCCTCACTTTGGATTCTCTTTCTTACAATCCCTCGAGGGTCCCAGTCCTTACCCCCTCTTATCTCTGTCTCTCTCTGTCCCAGGAAGAAAAGATAAAATAGAAACAGAACGAAGAAACAAATAACACAAAATTCACTGACATCAGGAACCCCTCGGATGTGCAGGAAACGGAACGAAATATGAAGGAAGAATAAATTTTGCAACAGATATAAAAAAAAGGAAAAAAACAAAACAAATGCATGGGAGACGTTAGTAAATGAACAAGCATAAAATGAAGAGGAGACATTTTGCTCCAGAAAGAATGAAAAAAAAACATACACAAAAACAAACACGAAAGCAAGCGCAGGAACTACAAAACTAACATCGAAAAACAAAGACACACGAAAAAAATAAAAGAAAGCATGAATCACGTACCCCCCTCATCCCCCTCCCCACTCTACCCAAACCTCCCCACCCTCTCCCCCAAAAGATGAACAAACACACACACACACACACACACACACACACACACACACACACACACACACACACACACACACACACACACACTCGGATTAAGAATAGTTGCAAGAGGTCGGAAAGAGGAGGAGGAGGAGGAATCAGGAAAGGAAGGAGAGGAGGGAAGGAAGGGAGGGAGAGAGGGAGGCAGTAGAAGTCACGATGCAATTAAACAAGCAAATCCCTAGAAAAAAAAACAAAGAAAAAAACAAAACACTCGTGAACCATAACACCGCGCTGCTGCTGATGATGATGATAAGTAGCGGCGATATCACAATGCACTTTTTTTCTCATCCATATTTTTTTTTTTTTTACCAAACTAACTCAACGGCCGGAGAAGAAAAGGCGGCCTGGATAATGTATATAAAGAGATCCTGGCGGGGGTTCAAGCTGAGGTGGGGTGGGTTGGGGGTGGGGGTGGGGGTGTTAGGGGAGGTTCTTCTTCCGGGCGGGGTGAGGAATGAGAACCGTGGGGCGCGTATGTACGAGGGAGCTGATATATATGACAAGCTTCAAGGAGATTAGACACAGGGAAGGTTAGGGGAGTGAGGGGAGGGGAGGGGAAGAGGGAGGGAGTGGGTTGAAGGGAGGGGAGGGTGGGGGAGGATGATATGAAGGGGATGGGGAGGGAAGGAACAGTTAGGGAGGGTGAAGGGGAAGGGGTGAAGGGGAGGAGGGAAGAGAAGGGAATTTGAGGAGTAGGAAAGAAGGAAGATGACTGGGGAGGAGGGAGGAGAAGGGGATTTGGGGAGTGAGAAAGAAGGAGAGTAAAGGGAAAGAGGGACAGGCTGGGGATTTGGGGAGTAAGAAAGAAGAGGGGAATAAAGAAGGATAGACGGGAGGAAAGAAAAGGGGAAGGGAAGACAGGGAAAGAGAAACAAGGAAAGTGGTAAGAGAGAGAGAATGGAGAAAATAGAACAAGAGAAGGAAGTTTGGTTATGACACAAGAAGCAAGAGGGAGGAGGGAGAAAGAGGAAGAGAATTTAGAGAAGAGCAAAAGAGAGAAAGGAGAGAGAGAAAGAAGAGGAGGAGGAAGAGGAGGTGGAGGTAAGGCCATGGGACGAGACGGAAGAGGGAGGAGGAAGATGAAGAAGGGGAGGAGGCACTGAGAGGATTTCGGGGGGTAAGAACGAAGGATGAGCGGGAAAGAAGGAAAAACTAAGTAAACGAGAGAGACAGAAAGAGCGAGAGAAGGGAGAAAAGAAGAGAAAAAGGAGAGGTGGAAGCGGGGTAATGGTACGAGACGCAAGACAGAGGAGGTAATAGGAAGATGGGAGGAGGAGGAGGAGGAGGAGGAAGAGGAAGAAGAGGAGGTGGCGCTGACAACTGTTCTCCTCTTTCACGCGGTGCTTGGGGTAATCCAGGTGGAGAGATTAGGCACATTCACCTGAGAGCGTTTCATTGCCGCCCACCGCACCTGCTTGCCACTTCCAGGACGAGGAATGAAGAGCTCACACGTACCTTTACCCTGCTGCTGATGATGATGGTGATAATGATGGTGATGATGGTGGAAAACACTCTACGGTACCTGAAATGACTTGGTGATGACGATGATGATAATGAATGATGTACTTTTCATTGTTGTCTTGTAATAATAATGATGATGATGGTGATGATGGTGATGATGATGATGATGGTGATGGTGATGATGGTGGAAAACACTCTACGGTACCTGAAATGACTTGGTGATGACGATGATGATAATGAATGATGTACTTTTCATTGTTGTCTTGTAATAATAATAATGATGATGACGGTGGTGGTGGTGACTGATACACAACATATGAACAGGTACACGAAACAAGGCAATTAGAAAGGTCATTTATTACCAACTCATAAAACAAGAGCAGTTTCTAAAGAGTTTTTGTTTGTGTTCAATTCCACATCATTCACTCCCACTTATTTTTTCTTGGTCTTTTGCTGCCTTACTTTTACCAACACAAAAAATTATTGGAAGGAAGAAGGAGCTTGTGGCCAAATATATTAGGTCTTCGCAATACTAACGCAACGAAAACAACGATGATGATAATGATGAATACTTTAAACGATTTTCAGGTAGCCTACAAGAAGGGCAAAAACGAGTACAACCATAACAGCAATTCTGGCATCGAATATACAAGGCGGTGCAGCGGCGGCGGCGGCGGTGGTGGTGACAGACAGTGTTGAGCAGAATATATTAAAGCCATCAGTCAGAGGCGAGGGAATGGCCAGCGAGGCGGCGAAGTGGCCCGCGCTGCCCCTCTGCGTGTGTCTGACGAGAATGTAATTTGGTGGCGGGAACGAAGAAAGAAAGAACGATGAAAAGAATGAGGGATGGTGGAAAGAGAGAAAGATAGATAAAGAAGAGTAGTTTGAATGGAAGAGAAAACGAAGGAAGGGAAGACAACGAATGAAAGAAACAAGGTTAGAAAGAAAAGAAGTGAGAGATATGAATAAGGTGGCGATGAAAACAGGGAAAAGAACAAAACTACGGACGAACCAAAGAAAAGTACAAGAAAAAGAGGAACAAGAAGAACCAGAACAAGAACAAGAGGAAAAATGAATAAAATGAAGAAAAGACTATTAAAGAAAATCTCGAATAAGACAAACACACAGATAATAAGACAAACAGTAAAAAAAAAAAACAAAGACGCGATTCAACAGCGAGGGAGAAAGGGAAGGAAAAAGGAAGAACGCAGAGGAGTATATACGTAAGTAGGAAGGAGAGTGTCTGTACCAGTGACAGCGAGAGAGGGGAGAGCGGTCGTAGTTTCAGGATATATACAACCATGAAAAACTGCACAAGAAAATAATGAATGTGGAAAAAAAGCAAAGAAAATAAATGATACACAGCTCCAGGAATTCCACGAGACGCCGCCATCCACATAGAAGCACAACGCAACATATATAAAACCCCGCGAAGAAAGGAAGGAAGAAGGAAGAGAGTGAGTGGGTGCGTGAGGGTTGAGAAACTGTTTGGTCTCGTAAATCACTTATGACGAGAAAACTTATAATAGTATTGTGTCGGTCGGATTCTTTTTACTTGATCGTCCAACTTCAGGCGCTGCGATAAATGGTGGTAGTTGTGGTGGTGGTGGTGGTAGAGGAAGGGTTGCGGTGGTGATGGTGACGGTTGTGGTAGAGACAGCAGTGGTTAATGGATGGTGGTGGTTGTGGTGGTGGTGGTGTGGTGATGATGGTCCTTGTGGTAGTTTTAATATTTGAATGGTAGTTAGTATGTTGGCTGTGGTAGGGGAATGGTGTTGTTGTTGTTGTTGTTTGTGGTGGTGGTGGTGAAAAGCGATGTCTCCAATCTGTCAAATTTACACACACACACACACACACACACACACACACACACACACACACACACACATCCCCCCCCCCACCCCCCCCTCCCCCGCCCACACACACTCAATTTGGCATCCACTTAACCGTAACACAATCCAAAACCAAAAATAAATATAATTACCTCCAATTAAACACTTGTACCTGTGACTCTATGTTTTAGACCTTACTAATTAACTACAACAACAACAACAAAAACAACTTACACCAACACACATTTACACACACACACACACACACACACACACACACACATACAGGTGACAAGGAAATCCAGGTGTGATGATAAACAAGACCTATAAATCACCTCTAAGACTTCTCGAAACCTCTATTCAAACCTTTTCAAAACACGTTAATTGACGCAACACATTCACAGGTAAGAGAAATTCCACAGGTAACGCAAATGAAGGAGAGATTCGAGAGATAGGGAGTTGAAGGTTGTTGCAATACAAATGGAGGGGAAGGATAAAGGGGAAAAGAGGAGAAGGAATGGGAGTAAGAGGAAGAAACAGGACACGGGAAAAACGTGGAGAAGGAAAAAGTGAAGAGAAAAGAATGAGTGCGCGGGAACTAGAATCGGGATACAGATAAAGATTCAAAGGAAGGAATAGAGGAGACTGAAAACGAAAGGAAAACTAGAAAAAAAACTAACACACTGAAAATCTCCTTCAACAAAATTGATTATGTTTTCCTTCTTTCCTGGTAACACGGTAACTTTTTCCTTATTATGCCGCCGCCGAAGGGTAACAAGAAGAGGTGAGCTAAGAATGAGGGAGCGTTTGAAAGGCTTCGCGGGGGCGTCTTCCCAGAAACTCCCGCTCAGAATAGTGCGTCACAACAGGCTGAGGAAGCATCGTTAGTCTATCGAATATCTGCGCCGAAAAGCAAGTTGTTGTCGAGGATTTTGATTATATTCGTATCTCGTTCAGTTAATTATTTCGCTCTCCTTCCCTCTCGTTCTTGTATATTTCTGGAAGGAGGTGGAAATTAAGTACCTATCGCCTGTTTTATCCCTTTCTCTCTTCTATTTCTTCATTCTAATTTCCTTCTTCCTCTTTTTCCTAATCCTCCTCCTCATTCTATCTCTTTCATTAAGCTTTTCACTCTTCATCCTTCACTCTCTAATTCTCCTCCTCCTCCTCCTTCTCCTCATTCTTCTTGTACTTATCTTACTTCCATCCTTCTTCTTCCTTTCACTCCTCCTCCTCCTCTGTTTCCTCCCACTCTTCTTCTATCTCTCCATTTTCATTTTCTTCGTCTTCTTTCATCCAGTCCTCCTTATCTTTTCCTCTCATTCCATTCCTCTCACCACGCTTTTCATTCTCCATCTCTCACTCCTTCCAATTTTCCTCCTCCTCCTCCTCCTCCTCCTTCGCCTCCGGGCATCACTGAGCAGATTATGAGATGAGTAATGAGATTCTGTGTAAATTACCACCTGCAGACAATACAACGACTACGTGTGTGTGTGTGTGTGTGTGTGTGTGTGTGTGTGTGTGTGTGTGTGTGTGTGTGTGTGTGTGTGTGTGTGTGTGTGTGTGTGTGTGTGTGTGTGTGTGTGAAAAGTCGAGGGAAGGAGAGAAAATGTGATGTCTCAATTATTAAATATTGGTAACTTTTTTTTTATTTTTAGTATACGGTTAGTTCTATTTTTCTGCTTCTCCATTACTTCCATTTATCTTATCTTTATTAATTCCCTTTCCTCCAATTCTTCTTCTTTTGTTTCTTTTATTTCTTACCATCGTTCCCTTCAAATCCATTCTGCATAGTTCCCTTCCACTCATTCTTTCCTCTTCCCTCTTTCTATATTCCAACCCTTTCCTCTATCCTGTTTCTTCCTTTTCCTCCCTTCCTCTCCCTCTTTTTCCTTTTATCCTTCCCCTCCATTTGTACCTTCCTTCCGCTTCTTCCTATCTCTCAAATCTCTCCTGTTCGCTTCCTTCTGTCAGTTCTGTTTCTCTCTCTTTTTCAATCCTTCCCCTCAATGGATGTTATATTCCTTTCTTTCTCTAAGTCATCCCCGTCACTTATGTTCATTGTTTCCCTTCTTGGTTTCCTGTATTCCCCTTTTTATACTTCACCTCCCTCCTCCTTCTCTCCTCCACGCTGTTTCTTCCTCTCATTCCGTCCTCTTTATACCTCTCTCTCCTCCCGCCCAATTTCGATACTCTCTCTTTCTTCCCTCCCTTTCCTCCCATACCACCCTTTTCTTCTGTATACCCATCCCATACTGTCCCTTCCTCCCCTCTCTCTCTCTCTCTCTCTCATATACCCTCCATTCTGTCCCTTTTCTCCCTGTCCCGTTCCCTTCGCACCTACCTTTCTTCCCGTCTCCAAACCTAACTGCCCCTTCCTTTTTTCCCGTCACCCTTCTCCTCCTGTCTCTTCTTCCCCTCCCGTCCCTTCATACCTCCCTCCGTCTCCTCTCGTCGCCATCCCAAACTGTCCTCTTCTCTGTCTCCCCGTCCCGTCCCGTCCCGTCCCGTCCTCTCTCGCCCCTCTCTCTCTCTCCCTCTCTTTCTCTCTCTCTCTCCAAAGACAAACGAGTCACGCTTAATATAGTGGTAGGAATTTACGGGGATTGGTCTTTAAGCGTTCCCCCCTCCCCCCTTCCCTCCCCCCTCCCAGGGCACAATTCACGTCCCGAAAAATAAATCGCGGTATTGAAATGCGTGTTAGTGAATGAATGTGTGTGTGTGTGTGTGTGTGTGTGTGTGTGTGTGTGTGTGTGTGTGTGTGTGTGTCAAGTGTGTGTGTGTGTGTGTCAAGTGTGTTGGTATAATTGAGTGACAACATTTGGGACGATTGATGGAGAGTGATTTTGATTTGAAGGTGTGAAGTTTTTTTTTTTCTCTCTCCATATTTATCTATCTATCTCCATCTATCTCCCTGTCTATACTTCTGTCAATCTCTAACCCTCTTCTCTCCTTCCTCCTTTTGCTCCTTTCTCCCTTTCCATTTTCTACTCTTTTCCATCACCACAATCCGTTACTTCTCCCTCCTTTCCTCCCCCTTCTTATTTTTTTTTTCCTTTCCCCTTTCATCTCCCTCTCTCCTACAATCTTTTTTAATCTTAATCTCCAAGTTCTCCTCCTCTTTTTCTATCTTCTAACACCCTCCTTCTCTCTCTCCTTCCACTCTTCTATTTTCTGTCACCCTCCTTCTACTTCTCCTCCTTCCCATATTCTATCAGCCTTCTCCTCTTTCAACTCCTCCCTTTCCATCTTCTATTATCCTTCTCCTCCTTTTTCTCTCTTCTTTCCAGCTTCTCACCTTAATCCTTTATCTCCTTCTTTTCCTCCTATCCCACTTTCCATCTTCAATCACCCTCTTCCTTCTCCTCCTCTTCCTTCTCCGCCCTCCTCCACTTCGTTCCCATCGCCCTCCCATCCCTCTCTTACCCTCTCCTCTCTCCCCCATTACGTCCTCCACACTCACAGCCCAGAAATCACCCTCACTATGCCCTTTATCACTCCCCCCCCCATCCTCCCATCCCCAACCACCGCCCTCTTCCGTCTCCTCCTCTCCCTGCCCCACTATCCCACTCCTCTCCTTTGCAGCCCAGAAATCACCCCCACCCTCGCCCCCCGCCCCCCACAACACCACCACAGATTAACGCCAACACTCCATTAATGTCGCCCGCACACCCATCGCTCTGGCGGAAGTTAGTGTGTCTTTTGTTAGCTACTGAATTTTTGTCTACTCTGCCATATTGCCGCCGTCTGGTGAACCCCCTGACCCGCCCTCCTCTCTCTCTCTCTCTCTCTCTCTCTCTCTCTCTCTCTCTTTGTCTCTGTTTCTGTCTGTCTCTGTCTCTGTTTCTGTTTCTCTATTCCTATCTCTCTCTCTCTCTCTCTCTCTCTCTCTCTCTCTCTCTCTCTCTCTCTCTCTCTCTCTCTCTCACCACTTTTTTTTCCGCTGGTAGCTTTCAATGTTTCCTCCTGTTTCTTTACTTGCAGTGTTTCCTTTCGTACAGTTTCGTTTGTTTTCTTCTTCCCTCTCTGTTTCAATTTTCACATCCCAAAGTTTCGTCTTTTTTCTTTTTCTCTCGGTTTCAATATTCACATCCTCGAGTTTTCTGTATTTTGCTTCTTTCCTCGCCTTAAAAAATTCACATTCCCAAGTTCCGTCCATTTTCTTCTTCCTTCCGTTTCAAGTTTCACATTCTCAAGTTTCGTCAGTTTTCCTCTTCATTCTATTGCTGTTTCGTCGATTTTCTTCCCTCTTTCAATTTTCACATTTTCTAGTTTCGACCTTTTTTTCCTCCCGGTGTTTCAGTTTTACATCCTTAATTTTCCTCTCTTTTTCCTTCCTCCTGTTTCACTTTTCATATTCTCGAGTTACAATTATTTCCGGTTTAATTTTCACATCCTCCGATTCCGATGTTTCAGTTTTACATCCTTAATTTTACTCTCTTATTTCTTCCTCCTGTTTCACTTTTCACATTCACGAGTTTCATTTTATTCCCGGTATAATTTTCACGTCCTCCAGTTTCCAATGTTTCAATTTTCATCTCCTCCGGTTCCGATGTTTTCAGTTTCACATCCTCCAGTTTCCTCTAATTTCTTCTTTCATCCGTTTCAAGTTTCACCTGTTACCGTTTCCGATGTTTCTGGCACCGTCGCCTCGTCCCCTCATTGCCATCACTACTACAGCTGCCATCTACATAATTAATTACCTGTACTCCGGTTGTCATTATCAAATCACACCTGTTAGCATGATTACCTGCGCCGGGGTAATCGCTTCCATACTCACTCCCGCCCATGAATTGATTACGATATCCTTCCATTAGTACTGCGATCGACGCCTCGCCACCAGCTGCTGCGCGGACTGACGTGATTGCTTCTACTCAAACCATTATCAAAGTCTAACTAACCAGAACACACCTCCCTCAATCCATTATTACTGTCCTCACTTCTACACAGTAAGAGATGCCGCGAGGTCTGATATGTTTGCCTCTACGGAACCATTATCAAACTCACACTTGCCAACGAGCTAAAAAATGCCAGATCGTTCTACTCAGCCTCTTATATTTGCTGTTTTCCAATCCAAAAACTGTTTCCTGCACGCCAATAACGAGATCCATGTACAGTTACCGTTACAATCGTTAATTCCTGATGTCTTTTGATAGTAGTTAAGTGTCAAAAAACAGTAAATACAATGCTGAGTACGATAACCTGGCATCGGTGAACATAACAGGACTCGCCTCCCTCCGCCCATCATCATTGCCTTCAACCCTCCACTATAAGAGCTGAGGCCTTTGAAATGAGAATCCTCCAACACTGTTTCCTCAACCATCGCCTCCTCGAACTCTCCATCACCATCCATAACATCAACAATTACTACTACTGCCACAACACGAGCAACAATGTGTCAAAGTTAGTTCACCGCCAAACACACACACAAACACGCACACGCCGAACACAAACAGAAACACAAACACACCTAGCAGTACTAAGAACCTCTCCTCCCTCTATCCTCCCGCATCCTTATAACCAGCTCCTTTAAAACGCATCGACTACCAGGAAAACAGAGAGAGTAGAAAGTAAGGAAGGTAAGAACGAAGGAGAGAACGGAAGAGCGAAAAGAAAAGAGCTACAAGAACGCCTCTACTACCATTCCTCCTCCTCCTCCTCCTCCTCCTCCTACTACTACTACTACTACTACTGCTGTTGCCTCTACTACCGCTGCTTTTCCTGGTGTTTATGTTGAGAGATTTTCACCTACAGTTTAGCCCCCACACCCCTGAGAGGTTCATAAAGAGGCGCGCATCCTGAGTAGGCCCATCAAGCGAGGGTCCAACGGCCACTAGAGACGCGCATAAAGACTTAGGCGGGTCGTCAGCGTTGGTTAGGGAGTGAGTGGCGGCGATGGGCGGAGGCGGAGCGATAAGGGATGGAGAAAAGGATGGATAAAAAATGGTTGGGTGTGTTTTTAAGGGAGGAAAAATACGGAAACGAAAATAAAGGGATAAGAAAAAATGGTTGGTTGGTTGGATGTTTTTTTATGAAGGGGGGAGGAAGAACATGGAAGAGAAACAAACGGGAATAGAGGATGAAGAAAAAGATGGATAAAAATGGTTGGGTGTGTTTTTAAGGGAGGAAAAATACGGAAACTAAAAGAAAGGGTTAAGAAAAAATGGTTGGTTGGTTGGATGTTTTTTATGAAGGGGGGAGGAAGAACATGGAAGAGAAACAAACGGGAATAGAGGATGAAGAAAAAGATGGATAAAAATGGTTGGGTGTGTTTTTAAGGGAGGAAAAATACGGAAACGAAAATAAAGGGATAAGAAAAAATGGTTGGTTGGATTTTTTTTTTTATGAAGGGGGGAGGAAGAACATGGAAGAGAAACAAATGGAAAGAAAAAATATATATTGGGTATTTTTTTAAGGGGGAGGGAGAAATAAAAACGGAAAATATAGAAACGGAAAAGGAAAAAAATGTAGTTGGGTGAGTTTTTTTTGTTTTTTGTTTTTTGTGATGGTGAGTTTGAAGCGTGCCATGACAGAGAACACTACTGCCTCTGAATAGGATAAAAAAAAAGAGGAAAAAGGAAATAAGAAATATAAATGAATTAGGTTACAGGAGGAAGAGGAAAGAACTCAAATATTACGCAATGCAAGGGAAGAGAAGAAAATAATAAGAGGAAGATGGAATATAAAAAAAAAGATGAAATATAACTGGATGAGGGTGGGAGAGGGAAAAAAAGGAGGAACATAACTGGAAAAGAAAAGAAGGTGACGATGGAATAGAAAAAAAAGATGAAATATAACTGGATGAGAGTGGGAGAGGGAAAGAAGAAGGAGCATAACTGGAAAAGAGGGTGATGATGGGATAGAAAAAAAAATAAGAAACATAGATGATAGGGGAGAAGAGGAGGAAACATAAACTAGAATACAACCGAATACGCACGAAGAAGAGGAGAGAGGAGGAAGGAAGATTTCACTCACCACTAATTAGGTTAAAAAAAAGTGCATACATGTCGAGCGAGAGAAATGGATTTTTTTGTTTTGTTTTTTGTGGGTGTGAGAGACGGAAGATGGGGTGGGGATGGTAGCAGCAGTGGTAGTGGTAGTGGTGGGGGTTGTTGTTGTGGTGAGTGGTGGTTAGTGGTGGTGAGTGGTGATGAGCAGTATAAGATAGAGAAAATATTGCCTCTTGATGAAAAAAGAAAAGAAGACAACTGATAACTGATTCGGTGATAAGTGGAAAACGCAACGCCTTGAGAAAAGACAACCAGAAAAAAAGGATAAATTGAGTAAAAGCGTATTTTCTTGTTTGTTTTGGTGGTAGTGATGGAAGGGTTGGGGTTGGTATTGGTTGTGATGGTTGATGCTGTTGGTCTTGTTGTTGTTGTTGTTGTTGTTATTGGTAGTTATTGTTAATGTTGTTGTTGCTGCTGTTGTTGTTGTTGTTGTTGTTGTTGGTGGTGGTGGTACTGAGTCAAGGCGACCCATGAAAATACTAAATAAAAATCCTCTTGATGGAAAAAATATAAAAAGAAGAGAAGAGGAGAAAGAAAAAAAAACTAAATATCACTTAAAGCACAGGAGGGAAAGAAAAGGAAGACAGACAGACAGACAGACGAACAAGAGAAATATAGAAGCATAAAGGAAGCGTGCAGACATGTTGTGAGAGAGAGAGAGAGAGAGAGAGAGAGAGAGAGAGAGAGAGAGAGAGAGAGAGAGAGAGAGAGAGAGAGAGAGAGAGAGAGAGAGAGAGAAAGGAAGGAAGGAAGAAAAAGAAAAAAGGAGAGCAAGGAAATAAGTTGAGTGGGGGCGTGAAGACTCGAGAGAAAACAGGAAAGAAAAAAAAGAAAACAAAAAGAAAACGGCCTTCAAACAACCTGATGTGAAGGAGGACGAGGAGGAGGAAGAGATAAAGGAAGAGGAGGAGGAGGAGGGGAAGAGAAGAGGAAGAATAAGACATCGGTGTAAAGGAAGGGTGCCGGAGGAGGAGAAAGATGAGGAGGAGGAAAAAGGAAGGAAGGAGAGGAAAGAGAGGATGTCTGGAGGGAGGAAGCGATAATGGAAGGGAGGGGAGGAGAGGAGAAAGAATAAGATATCGAAGAAAAGGAAGGATGGAGGATTAAAGAGGATGGCGAAGAACAAGAGGACTGGAGGAGGAGGAGGAGGAAGGGAAAGAGGAAAGAGGAGGACGTGAAGCAAAAGAACGAGGAACAAGAAGGACCAAAAAGAGGAAGAGTATGAAGAGGGTAATAAGAGGAAGAGGGAGGAGAAGGAAAACGGAAAACAAGATGATAACAAGAAAATGAAGAACAAGAGGAAGAGGAGGAGGACGAGGAGGTCAAGAAACAAGAGGAAAAGCTGAAGACGTAAGAGGAGGAGAAAGAGGACTAGGAGCGAAGGAGAGGAGATGCAAAAACAGAGGAAGAAGACGGAGAGGAGGAGGAGGAGGAAAAGGAGCAGGAGATGGTCAAGGCGGAGAGGGAACAAAAAAGATCTGCAAGAGGAAGAGCTGAAGGAGGAGTAGAAAAAAATAGAAGATAAAACAGCAGGAAGAGGAGCAGAGGAGGAGAACGCAGAAGCAGCAGCAGCAGGAGAGAAGAAAAAAAGGGGCGAGAGAGGAGTGAGACAGAATACTGGTCACCTCCAAACCATGTAGCTTGGGGGAGACTCAGGTATTTTCACGGATTCTTTCTGGGAGTGGTGGTGGTGGCAGCGCTCTGGGCCAGGAAACCAACAACCCACTCCTGTCCTTTCCCTCTTCCTCCTGAGAGTCGTCACCCAGCATGGAAAAAGGCCAAGACAAAAATGAGGGATAGAAACAAGAGTACAAGGGTATTTAGCTTAGGTCCGATCACAGTGGGAGAAGATGGAGAGGGGGAAGAAGAAAAGGAAGTCAGCATTCAAAACAAAAGATCACAATGAAAAGGTTAAAGAGGTAAAGAAAAGAACGAAGATAAAAACAAGATTACAAGAGTCTTCAACGGATCTCCAATCACAGAGGAGGAAGGAGAGGAAGACGGAGAGGAGGAGGAAGAAAAAGGGGAGAAAGAAAAAGAATCCAACAATCGAAAAAAGGTTAAGATAAAAAGATAAAAAAACGAAGAAAAATTACAGTATAAGGGCCTTTCACTTTTGTCCTATCGCAGTGACAAGAAGAATATGAAGAGGGAGAAATTAAAGAAGATGCCAGCACCCAACAATGACCTCCAATGAAAAGAATAAGAAGATAAGAAGATAAGAAGAGGAAGAGGAAGAAGGAGGAAAAGGAGAGGAAGAAGATAATACGGGTACAGACAACAACAACAACAACAACAACAACAACAATAATAATAATAATAATAATAATAATAATAATAATAATAATAATAATAATACACAATAGATCTATATATTCCTTTCTCTCATGGCGAAGAAGAAACGAAAAAGAAATAAAACAACACCCAAGAAAAAGAAAACAAAGAAATGGGAGACAAAATAGACAACAAAATGCAACGTCACGCCTACCAATACACTTGACGGAAGAAGAGGAGGAGGAGGAGGAGGAGGAGGATCAGGAGGAGGAGGAATAAGAGGAGAATAAACAAGATTCCAAGCACTCTACCTCTTTCCCCTTACTCCACCACAACCACCACCTTCACCACCACCACCATCAGCACCACCTTTTTCCAGCGAAGAGGCAGGCAGGCGAAGTGGGCTAAGAAGGAAGAGGTGAGGGGAGAGCTGAGAGCAATAACCGCGCCTCTCACTCTCTCTCTCTTCCATCCATAAACCTTTCTCTCCTCGACGCTCGACCTGAAGAACCAAACCAACCACCTCAGCACCCTCGCTTGCCTGCTGTCTTCACGTGTCCAACTCAAATCGGGGTTGCTCACGGTAGGAAGAAGTTACAGGTTGACGGAAAAGCTGGCATTCGGACAGGTAAAGGTGTGTGCGAAGGGAAGGTTGGGGGAGTTAGCAAAGAAAAATAGGAGGAGAGGAGCAACGAAAGGTGATGAGAAAGATAGTTCAGTCTGTCATGCGAGGGCGGAGATAGAGAAAGGGAAGAGAAAGGAAAAGAGAAAATAGGCGAGGTTTGGGTGGAGGGAAGAGTATAGAGAGGGAGATAAAGGAAGAAATTGAAAGTGTGATAGAGAGAGAGAGAGAGCGAGAGAGAGAGAGAGAGAGAGAGAGAGAGAGAGAGAGAGAGAGAGAGAGAGCAACAATATTCACCAGTCAGACTTTGAAGAGAGGAGCGTGACATGAAGAGGGTTTAGAGTTTCGGCGCCAAGACGGAGAAAACGAAAATGGGAAAGATGATTACCAGTGAAGCAAAAATTTAAAGCATTGAGTACAACGATAAGCGATGACGGAAAAGGATCCTTCACCCATGATTATAAATTTTACTCCGGTTTTCAATATTCTATACTCCACATCTAGTTCAACGTCGAGTTTATATGCAGACATTTACTCCTTCTTTATCCTCTACGTTCTTGTTCTGAGCTAAAACTGTTATCTACGTTTTCATTTTCAGGTTCAAAATTTTAACTTTCATCCAACGCTTTATTCTTCCTTTCCCCTCTACGTTCAGATTCAAACTGTCACCTTTTGTTTTCTTCTCTCTTTGCCCTCTATATGCATGCTCAAAGTTCACCTAATACCTATCACTGTCTTCTCCATTGCCCCTTTATATTCGACTCCAACGTGTACTAGTTGTTGGTTGATTCTTAATGTTAACAGGCCCCGTTTAAGCCCAACCCGCCAGCCCCATGTTCGAATGTTTGACCCCTTGACTGCGGATTTCCTACAAGAAGACATCACCAAGCTACAGATATGGAACAAAAAGTGGCTTCTACAATTCAATGAGGAAAAATGTAATATCCAGCACACCAATACCACATGGGGAACACTCCACTATCCACCACAGAGGCAGAGAAAGACCTGGGACTATATTTTACCAGGCTACCAGTGAAGGCGAAATATGTGCCAATCGCAGTGGACGGGTTAAAGAAAGAGGGGTGTTAGTTTAGCTTTCTCGCCCCGTGTGTGTGTGTGATCCATGACCTACACCCACCGAAGCTTAGGCTGGGAGCTCCAAACACGCGATCTACCTGTCTGTCTGTCTCTGTCTGTTTGTCTGTTTACCTCACCTGTGCTCAACTCCCGCTTATTTAAAGTGCTCATGGAGGGATCATATTGGGGTTTCAAATTCACACCTGCACAAACAATCTATATTTTTATGTACCTGTTTATTTGCGTCTCTCTCTCTCTCTCTCTCTCTCTCTCTCTCTCTCTCTCTCTCTCTCTCTCTCTCTCTCTCTCTCTCTCTCTCTCTCTCTCTCTCTCTCTCTCTCTCTCTCTCTCTCTCATGCACACACAAATTCTTGGAAGAGTCAGCATTTGAGAGGTAGAAGGAGGAATGGAGAGGGAGGAGGGAAGAGGAGGAGTAGAGAGGGAGAAAGGAAAGAGAGGTAGGAAGGGGAGACGGAGAGGGAGGGGGAGGAGAAGGAGAGGTAACGATGGATTAAAACACTTTCCTTTTTTTGCTTCTTCTTTCCAAGCCTCGCGAAATGTTTGAATACTCCTAGTCTGGGAATCTGTGTTGCTGGTGGTACCCCTTCGCCCTTCCCACCACCCCCCAGAGTAGCAAGGGATGTGGATTGGATGCAGGATAAAATTTGGTATGGGTGTGTTTACTTTCCTCCTCCTCCTCCTTCTAAAAAAAAATATCAAGGTAAAGTAAAGTTATCATGTACATAAATTCGTGACTCCTACTCCGTGTGTGGCTCAAGGAATTGTAACAAGCCAGCAATAAATAACCGCAACGTTTACTGACACCTTATCTTGTAATACCTTCACAAGAAATAGGATTCAAGTTAAGGAGCATTAAAAGAAAGTAAGACAATTATCACGTACACCACTTCGAGACTTCCAAATCGTGTCTTTCTCAAGGCGGTATGAATAAACAACAAAACAACCGCCACTTTCACTAACTCCTTAATCGTATAACACTTCCACGAGTGACCGAGATTCAAGCTAATAAGGATAAACAACGAGGTAATGCAGTTATTAGGCACAACAGCCCGTGAATTCTACTCCGTGTGTGGCTCAAGGAGGTGGGACAAGAAACAACCACCGCGTCTTAACCTCACACGACCTGCACGAATGACTATGAGGATTCACGCAGACACATTATCAAAACTCAGACCGTAAAGAAACACGACTAAACAGCAGAAAAGTGCCTGTCCTGCCTCTAACCTTAACAAACCAACACACACAGAGAGGTAGGAGGAGAGTCAAAACAAATGAAGATGTATATTGGAGGCCTCTTGACAAACTGATTGGAGCCAAATCACATTAAGAGGTTAAAACAAAGACCGAAGACCTCCTGACAAACTGATTGGAGCCAAGTCACATTAAAGAACTCAAAACATAGACCGAAGACCTCCTGACAAACTGATTGGAGCCAAGTCACATTAAAGAACTCAAAACATAGACCGAAGACCTCCTGACAAACTGATTGGAGCCAAGTCACATTAAAGAACTCAAAACATAGACCGAAGACCTCCTAACAAACTGAGTGGAGCCAAGTCACATTAAGAACTCAAAACATAGACCGAAGACCTCCTAACAAACTGAGTGGAGCCAAGTCACATTAAAGAACTCAAAACATAGACCGAAGACCTCCTAACAAACTGAGTGGAGCCAAGTCACATTAAAGAACTCAAAACATAGACCGAAGACCTCCTAACAAACTGAGTGGAGCCAAGTCACATTAAAGAACTCAAAACATAGACCAAACAGCAAAAACATGTCCCTTCTCTTAACCTTAGGAAAACCAACCCTAGTGATTTAAGAGTGCAAAACGAGGATGCACTGGATGGCTCGTGACAAACTAATTGAAACCACATCGCACAGAAATCTCAGTGGTCACATTAAGAACTCAAAGCACAGACCAAACAGCAAAAACATGTCCCTTCTCTTAACTTTAGGAACACCTACCCTAGTGATAAAGAGTGCAAATCAATTATGCACTCTGGATGCCTCGTGACAAACTAACTGAAACCACGTCGCACACAAATCTCAGACTGCGAAAAAAACAAGACAACAAAATGTGTCCTAAATAAACCGATTCCAGTGATTAGAGTGAAAGTCGAGGATGCATTTCAGACCTCGTGACAGGTGAAGACGGGATGAATAGCACCAACACGCACATCCACTCTTACTGAACCTTCAAGATGCCAACTCAAGTGACCAGCGAATGATACACTGAAGGAGAGGTTAACGCGTGCGAAAAACCGACAAGACAAATAACATCCACTCACAACACCTTGAAATATCTGCGAGTAAGTTAGAGAATGGAGAATTGAGAGGACAGGTAACCGCTCCAGATCTTAACCGTAAAATACCTGTGTGGAGGATTAGGTGGACAGTGAAGAGAATGGAAACTCGAAAGGACAGGTAAACGGGATCGATCTTAACTTTAAAAATACCTGAGCGGGGGATTAGTGAGTAAATTAGAGTATAGAAACTTGAAAGAACAGGTAACCACACTTCATCTAAACTTAAAAATACCTGCACTGGGTAATTAAGGTGTTAGTTAAAATTGAGGAAAGTGAAAGGACATGCACCTACACTCCCTCTTACCTTTAAAAATACCTGCACAGTTATTAATGAGTTAGTTAGAGGATAGAAAAGTGAAAGGGCAGGTAACCACACTCCATCTAAACCTAAAAAAAACTACACGAGTGAATAGGAATTAGGTTATCGTTTGAAGGTATGAAGAGAGTATGAAAATATGAAGTGTATGACAGTATGACAAAACTGAAAGAACCTGCGCGGGGGATTAAGGAGTAAGTTGGGAGTATGTAAGATTTAAAGGACAGGTAATCACACTCTCTCTTACCTTAAAAGTTCCTACGTGAGTGAATGAGAAATTGACCTCTCTTTCGGCCACCTCTTTTGATTCTTTCTTTTTTTTAGGAGCAGCGAGTAGCGGGCTTTTTTTTATTATTGTTTCCTTTTTTTGTGCCCTTGAGCTGTCTCCTTTGTTCTAAAAAAATATATATAAATACAGACGTTCGGTAGCCCCCCCTCCCCTAACTCCCGCTCGTCCTTTAACTTCCATCTAACGAAAACTAAGGAGCATTCTTTTCTCTTTCGCCTCACGCCGCTCGTCGCCCCGCAAAATAAAACAACTCACGCCTTGACTTGCTTATTCTCAACCACAACACCTGCGGAGGGTTGTAATTTCACCTGGGTCGAGACTTTTCTTCATTCCAGGTCTCCTCTTTTTCTCTCTCTCTTCCACACAAACTTTGGCAAAACTTCCCCTCTCTCTCTCTCTCTCTCTCTCTCTCTCTCTCTCTCTCTCTCTCTCTCTCTCTCTCTCTCTCTCTCTCTCTCTCTCTCTCTCTCTCTCTCTCTCTCTCTCTCTCTCTCTCTCTCTCTCCAGCTTGATTTACCCAGAAACTTCAATTCACCAAAGAAACAAAAGAAAAAAACGAGAGTAGCGGGAAGGTCAAAGAGGCGTTGATGATTGATGTAGGAGACGAGATTCGAGTTTCTTTTATACACTGTGAGTACTTTAACGCTGGAGTCGTGGTAGATTTTGGTGGTAGTGAATTCCAGTATGCTATCACAATTTTCGTTTATTTCTACTTCCTTCTATACATTAAACCATTTTCATTAATTTTCTTGGCTTATTCTCCTTTTTTTCATTTTCTTTATTTTTTTTCTTGGTTTATTCTTTTTTTCATTTTCTTTCTTTATATTTTTATCTCTTTCGCTATTGTTCTTGTTTGTTCTTCCAGTTCTTGTTTTTCTTCATGTTCTTCTAATCATTAATACAATTAGCATTATCATCATCACCATCATCATGTATCAACTACAGCAGCAGTAATAAAACAAAAAAAAATAGTCGTATAATTACCAGAATCACCATTAACATAATAATTAGCACCATTATCATAGTCATTATCACCATCATTATTAAACACACACACAGACTGGCAATTTACACGCAACTCATTTTTCTGGACCGTCCTTCCTTCCGTCCCTCCTCTCCCGCGACCCAGATGCAGTATTGGGCCGGGATATTTTACGTGGCTCGAGGCTCACAAACTCCAACGCCCATAAAACCCGGATTACATTACATTACACGGCGCTGGTTTAATTAAAGAAGCCACTAAACCCTCGGAGCACCTCACAGCAGCTGCCTCATGCCGCTAGTAGTAATTCGGGTTTTACGGCGGGGGTTTGCGAGCTCGTATGGCAGCGCGAACCGTCGACTTGGAATGGTGATGAATTATGCTGCGATTTTTTTGTACAGATACTTTGCCTTCTTTTGTTTGCGTCGATGCTCTTTTGTCCTGGGAGTTGTATATTTTGGTTAGGATTTGTTGTTTTTCGGTACTTACTTTTCCTGCTTCTGTGTTGTCTAGTCTTTGAAGTCGATGGTTTGTGTGGCTTTCGTCCTTGATTTTTTTCGCCGCCCTCAGATCACCCGGTCTTGAAATTGGAAGGTTTGTTTGGATTTTGTTATTTACTCTTTGCACCGCCTTCAAGTCATCGATGTCTTGAAAGTCGGTGTTTTGTTTGGTCACCACCCTCAAGTTGTCATAATCTCAGTTGATGTTTTCTTTGATTTTCGTTCTTAATTCTTTTCGCCGCCCTCCAGTCGTCTCGTCCTGAAAGTCGAAGGTTTGTTTGGATTCCGTTCTTACCTCTTTTCGCTGCCCTTCAAGTCACCCTGTCCTAGAAGTCGAGGGTTTGTTTGTCTTTCGTGTTTTATTCTTTTCTCTGCGCTCAAGTCAAAATCCTGAGGCTCGACGTTTTGTGTGGCTTTCATGCACGATTTTTTTATCCGCTCTCAAATCATCCTCCCCTGAAAGTCGATGTTTGGTGTGGCTCTCTTTTTGTTATTCCTCAAAGTCCAGAAGGTCGATGTTTTGTTTGACTTTCGTTCTTGATTCTTTTCGTCGTTCTAAAGGTCTACCTGTTTTATTTACCTTTAGTTCTTGATTCTTTTTTGATTTGATTTTTAGATTTGCTTAGCTTCCTTTCTAAACTCTTTTTCCGTTCTTCATTCTTTTCGCCGCTTTCGTTCTCGATCCTCTCCACGGAACTCGTCATCCCAAGTTAAGCGCCAACACATACTCAGTGGTAGAGATAAATACACGTGGCTGTCATCTCTTCGGTAGTTGAAATGCATGGTAGTGTTCGTCTCCTCGATGTTGGAAAGTCAAAGTAGCGCTGCGAGTGAGCTAATGAGGCCTTGCGAGTGTCACCAGCCGTACTATAAAAAAGATTGTTGTGCCAGGCAGCCCGTCCTGACAACTGCCGGCTTTGCATGCGAGAAAGAGAGGAGTGAACGACGATGAGTTCCCAGGCCAATTCCAGCCCCCCGTGGAGAGTTTATTATTACAGATGAAAACCAAAGATAAAAAACGAGGAAAAAACAAAAAAAATGGAAAAACGAAAAAGATGAAAGAAAAACGAATGGAAACAGAGAATGGAAACCTACAAAAAAAAAGAGAGAAAAATGCATATTGTCCTCACAGTTGTGGCGAAACATATATATAGTGTTTTTTTTGGGGGTAGTGGTGAAGGGGGTAGGGGGAGGGCAATAGCTCGTCTGTCTGGGTGTTGGGCGGATGTTGCTTTCCTATTCACGGTTACAAGAGGACGCCAACAGACACAGACAGACAGACAGACACACGAACAGAGTCAAACACACCTTAGTTCACCCTACCCCCCCAAAAAAAATAAACAGACACACAGACACACCTTAACATACCCACTCCCACGCCCCACCTCCCCCCAAAAAACAGACACACACACACATACACACACCTTATCTCACTCCCCCCCCCCCCCTCCTTCCCCACTAACACACACGACAGGATTATGTATGGCTCAGCCCCGCCACTCGCTAACATGAAACGCCTGAGAATAATTCATTAACAATTACAAAATCAAGAACTTTATCCGTAGAGCGCTTTACTTCGAGGGGACGGACGGGGGAAGGGGGGGGGGGGGCGGGGGGGGGGGACGAGAGGGACAAGACAAAATATATAAATGATTAAAAACGTATAAACAATTCACCCGCCATTAGTAAACTGTTGTAATACTTAAGAAATTGAATATATATAATTGAATATATTCCGAGTAGCAGGCTTTTTTTATTATAGTTTCCTTTTTTTGTGCCCTTGAGCTGTCTCCTTTGTTGTAAAAAAAAAATATCACCGTCCTCTAAAACGCTTGTAATATTTTAGTGAAGATATGTTGCTCCTTATCCTTGTCTAATGCATGTTTGCGCCTCTTGTAATCGATGCAGTAGATACATTGACCCGCGCGAGCTAAAAAAAAAAGTAAATAAACGTTTTCCAGGAATGAAATATCTGGACGTTAACCGTGTAGCAGCGACTGGCCAAATTTGTGGCTTTACCGGCTTTACCGTGTAGCAGCGACTGGCCAAATTTGTGGCTTTACCGGCTTTACCGTGTAGCAGCGACTGGCCAAATTTGTGGCTTTACCGTGTAGCAGCGACTGGCCAAATTTGTGGCTTCACCGTGTAGCAGCGACGGGCCAAATTTGTCCCATGATATAAACCCCCAAAAATAGATGATACATAAACTAATCACAAATGCTTTGATATATATTATGAAATGGTTTGTGTGAGTGATGATTTTTTCTCATTTTTCTCGCTTAGAGGGACCATTAAGAAACATGATCCCCGCTGCTACCGGGAACTGAACACACGCTGTGGCCGCCGCGGTTCCCAAATGATCTATATCGTTTTTCTTCGTGTGGGCCATTAGGTAACCCTCCTCCCCCTTACCCCCTTCCCCACTCACTCACTCCCTTCCCACACCCCCACACACACATCAAACAGTCTGTGAAGAAAAGAAACATGCATTGATCGCCTCCCGCGCGGTTTCCACTTGGGACGGAGCACACAGCGGACCTGGATGGCATTTGTGAGGGCTGCCTTCAACCTGCTCTATGAGACTCACTAGTTATTCACGGCCCGATTCCCGAGCGGCCACGCACGCTATGCCTTGATGCTGCTGTCCTGCCTCTGTGGTGTCATTGTGGTAACTTGTGTTCATATTAGAGGTTCAGACAAAGCGGCGAGCTACATAACACTCGGGACTTTTGTTACCCGAGGCTGATGGTTTGAGAAAGACGAACATGCATACGCACTTTGGCTGTCGAGATAATCTTTCTGAAGGCCTTTTTGTTTTCTTTTTGATTTTGTCCTTGAGCTGTGTCCTACTGCAAAGATAAAGCCCAACCCTCACCCTCACACACACACACACACACACACACACACACACACACACACACACACACACACACACCTCTTTGCCTTAATGATGTTTGTGCACAGCCTCAATACACGTCCTTAACACAGAGGCATTCAGGTGTATATATTCGGCGGGGGACAATACCTGCCGTTAGTCTTACCTTTAACGACAACCACCACCATTGATTCTTCTTTACCTGAATGCCAATCGATTCTGTCAGGGTACAAACGCCACGTCCTCCTACTATTAAGGCGTTAGTGTGTTGTTACGGTCATTGGGATGGTTAGTGGAGTGACATCGCAAGGAAATAGAGGAAGGTAGAGAACAGGATATACCGAGAAACACTAACTTAACTCCGCGGTTCACATTCTTACGCGTTTTGGGGTCCTATTACGACTGTTATCTAAGGCCACAGATTAAATTGACCGGGTGTTTCATATTCTTAGACGTATGAGGGTTATATTAAGGGTATTTTCTAAGGCCACAGAGAAAATGACCGGGTTTTCATGGATATGTTTTCCCTTCATGCTGCTGAAGTCGTGTAAAACAGTCACTATATAGTCCACGAAGACCCCGGGAACTTCTGCTCTACGAGAGGCTTTTAAAACAGACGAACTGAGGGAAGTATCGATACGTTGAAGAATGAGGGCTTACATCCTCTCTGACACACACACACACACACACACACACACACACACACACACACACACACACACACACACACACACACCCGGGACGCAGTTAAGACAATGGACAGCTGGGAACGAGCAAGAGTCTGGCGGGCTGGGACGCAGTATTTAGAGTTTACTGTTAACTCATGCATGGCCAGAGACTCGCGCAGCCCCCCGCCCTCATCATCATACAGAGTTGCTTGTGTTGCGTTGCTTGTGTTGTGTTGTGCTGTGTTGTGTTTTTGCCCCGCCCACCTGCCTCCTGTCCGCTTACCGCCCTGCCTCCCACCTGCTTGCTCTCTCGCCTCAGTTGTGTTGTGTTGTGTTGCGCTGTGTTGTATTGTGCTTGCAACCTCCCTAAACACAACTTCACCTACACCAACTCTTGCATTACCTACCCTTTTTCTGTGTTGTGTTGTGCTGTGCTGAGCTGGCTACTTCCCGAAACACAACCCCACCGCAACACACACCCAACACTTACAAGCTCACATTTTAACCTTAGTAACCCAAATGCTATGTTGTGTTGTGTAGTGTTGCGCCTGGCTATCCTACATATCAACACATAACCCCTGCTTCTGTATTCCCTACATTGTTTTTGTGTTGTGTTGTGTTGTGTTGCGATTGACTGACACCTCTCCTTGATAACTGACAAACTTCCCTTCTTGCTGACACCCTGACTTGCTCTCATCCGCCTCCTTCTCTTCCTTTCTCTTCCTCTTCCTCATTCACTTCCTCTTTCTCTTTCATTTCATCTTTATCTTCCTCCATCTCCTCTTTCTCTTTCATTTCATCTTTCTCTTCCTCCATCTCCTCTTTCTCTTTCATTTCATCTTTCTCTTCTCCATCTCCTCTTTCTCTTTCATTTCATCTTTCTCTTCCTCCATCTCCTCTTTCTCTTTCATTTCATCTTTCTCTTCCTCCATCTCCTCTTTCTCTTCTCCATCTCCTCTTTCTCTTCTCCATCTCCTCTTTCTCTTTCACTTCATCTTTCTCTTCTCCATCTCCTCTTTCTCTTTCATTTCATCTTTCTCTTCTCCATCTCCTCTTTCTCTTTCATTTAGTCTTTCTCTTCTCCATCTCCTCTTTCTCTTTCATTTCATCTTTCTCTTCCTCCATCTCCTCTTTCTCTTTCATTTCATCTTTCTCTTCCTCCATCTCCTCTTTCTCTTTCATTTCATCTTTCTCTTCTCCATCTCCTCTTTCTCTTTCATTTCATCTTTCTCTTCTCCATCTCCTCTTTCTCTTCTCCATCTCCTCTTTCTCTTCTCCATCTCCTCTTTCTCTTTCATTTCATCTTTCTCTTCCTCCATCTCCTCTTTCTCTTTCATTTCATCTTTCTCTTCCTCCATCTCCTCTTTCTCTTCTCCATCTCCTCTTTCTCTTCTCCATCTCCTCTTTCTCTTTCATGTAATCTTTCTCTTCCTCATCTCCTCTTTCTCTTTCATTTCATCTTTCTCTTCTCCATCTCCTCTTTCTCTTTCATTTCATCTTTCTCTTCTCCATCTCCTCTTTCTCTTTCACTTCATCTTTCTCTTCCTCCATCTCCTCTTTCTCTTCTCCATCTCCTCTTTCTCTTCCTCCATCTCCTCTTTCTCTTTCATGTAATCTTTCTCTTCCTCATCTCCTCTTTCTCTTTCATTTCATCTTTCTCTTCCTCCATCTCCCCTTTCTCTTTCATTTCATCTTTCTCTTCTCCATCTCCTCTTTCTCTTCTCCATCTCCTCTTTCTCTTCTCCATCTCCTCTTTCTCTTTCATGTAATCTTTCTCTTCCTCCATCTCCTCTTTCTCTTTCATTTAGTCTTTCTCTTCCTCCATCTTCTGTTTCTCTCTTTCCTGTGTTGCACCTGGATCCTCACCCAACCCAACGAACCCTTTTAAAGCACATTAAGTCTCCCCATTATTCCCCTTCTCTCCTCTTACCTGGCTCATTAAACCATCTCCCGCACCTCCTGCAGCACACGGACACACAAACACACTTCTCTTTCTTCCCTTCTTCTTCTACTTCCTTCGCCATTTTTCCTTTTTTTTCTATTATTCAAAGGTATAGCAAGGAGGGGAAGTGGGCTAGCGGTGAAGGAACAGGTGGGGGGAGAAGAAAAGACAGCAGGAGAGTATAGTTGTATGGTGTAGGTTTGTTAAGTGTTCTGATGTATAGGTATTTGTGTGTCGAGTCTTCCCTTCACTTCTAACTCACCCTTTACGCACCAAGACCTGAACCCCTTTACCCCCCCCCCTGTATTATGCTTGCACCCCCCTCACACACACACACACACATTTCCCCTCTGTCCCTTCTCCTCCCTACCTCCCCCTCCAAGACACTAAGAACTTTACCTCTTTTTCCCTTTTCCTCTGTCCTATGCTTGCTATCCCCTACCTCCCCTTTCCCTTTCCCTTTCTTCCCCCTACTTAATGCATGCAAAACAACGATATCCTCGTCCTCTTCCTCTTCTTCTCCACCCTCCCTCTGTTCCTCCCTCTCTTTCTCTCTTTCTCTTCTGCAGTTATCCTCCCTCCTTCTCTCTCCTTCCCTCCCTTCCTCCCTCCCTCATTAAAGCGTTTGAAGAGAGCATTAAAGACACCGCCGCCCTGGTTTGTGTGTGTGTGTGTGTGTGTGTGTGTGTGTGTGTGTGTAACAATAACAATAATAAACACCTTACAGTCGTTAATTCTTCCTTTGTCTTCCCACGCCGCGGTAGCCAGGTGTTCACGCTTACCTGGAATGAAAAGAAAAAAAAATGTAGTAATATATTTGTACCTGGAAAAAGAGAAGCGAGAAAATGCATTAGTGTTTTTTTTTTATGCTCCTGAAAATTCACCGCGAACTCTTGAAAGAATAAAACGAACTTCAAAGTATTAAAGTGAGAGTGGTGTTTTCTCTCTCTCTCTCTCTCTCTCTCTCTCTCTCTCTCTCTCTCTCTCTCTCTCTCTCTCTCTCTCTCTCTCTCTCTCTCTCTCTCTCTCTCTCTCTCTCTCTCTCTCAATGACCTTTTTTTCTGTCTCTCTTTCTGATTGTCTACCTGTCTCTCTGTTTCTGTCTGTCTGTCTATCTTGCTGTGGCTGTCTGTCTATGTGTCTTTCTATCTGTCTGTCTCTGAGTCTGTCAGTCTCTCTGTGTCTGTGTCTGGTCGCGGCGGTCGAGAACTCTTGCAGTATAAAGCCGTGTGTCTCCCGGCCATGGACATTACGACTTCAACACCGTCCCTGCTCCTCTCACCTGGCCGTTCACAGGAGGAGGAGGAGGAGGAGGAGGAGGAGGAGGAGGAGGAGGAGGAGGAGGAGGAGGAGGAGGAGGTAGGAGAAGGAGGAGGAGGAATGAGAAGGAGAAGGTCAGTTTGGCAATAAGAAAGGAGAGGAATGAGGTGAGAATGAGAGAGCTAGAGAGATTGAAACTGAGAGAGAGTAGGTAAGGCAAGAGTTTATAAAGGAGAATGAAGTTTAACTGGTGATGAAAATGGCAGAGTTAATTACACAGGTGGAATCTGAGGGAAGAACGAAGCACCGAGGCAATTGAAAAACATCGAACTAGCCGAGAAGAGAAGGCCAACAGACAGACAGACAGGCAAAAGAAAATATACCAACCAAAGAAGATTGAAGAACGAAGATGAAGTAACAAAACCTAAGAAAATAGACAACCTTAAGTGGCATGAAGGACCTACATGGTAAAGAGGAATGAGAGGCATGAGGAAAAAAACTTTGGCGAGTGGAAGGCATAGTGGAAAAAGAGCGATAGATATGAGTAGAATGCTTGTAGAAAGTAGGAAGACTGAAAACGTTTGGTTGGTGTAGAATCGAAGAATTATTGAGGGAATGCTTGTGGAGAGGAGTGACATCGTAAGGAATGAGGAAATTTAGGGAGGTTTCAGGGTAGAGGAATGTTGTTGGAATGATGGGATGGGTATTAGTGGAATGTTAACGGAAGGGGGAGGGAAGGGAATGAACAGAAGAGATTAAGGAAACTACATTAACGCGGTGTAAAAAAAATTATGGTGAAGAGACTCGAGGGAAATAGACAGGGGGGGGGGGGAGGGGGGGCGCACAGTGAGTGACATGAGGGGTGAACAAACTGAACATGCAACTCAAAGGCAATAACATAATAACATATCAGATTTTCGCCTATCAAAGAAACATAAAACCTTTCGTCAAGCAGGGGAAAGTGAAGGCTGAGCACGCCACTCAAATCGGTTATTCCCGAATCAAAGAAATACAAACCCTTCCGTCAAGGAGGGATATGTGAGGGGTGAACACTCAATACAAATTAGCTTTCCGTATATCAAAGGAACACAAAGGCTCACGTTAAGAACCCGAAACTTGCAAAAGAATTCGCCTCCCCACCCTCACCCCCACCCACAAAGAACCCGAAACTTGCAAGAGAATTCGCCTCCCCCCACCCACCCCCACCCACAAAGAACCCGAAACTTGCAAGAGAATTCGCCCCCCCCCACCCACCCCCACCCACAAAGGACCCGGAACTTGCAAGAGAATTCGCCCCCCCCACCCCCCACCCCCACCCACAAAGAACCCGGAACTTGCAAGAGATTTCGCCCCCATACTCTCAAACATTTCAGGACTTTAATAGTGGATGTGCTCATTTTCAAGGGTAGTTTTGTGAGCCTAGTGATAGTTTGATAAGGCTTCTGCTCCGGGATTGTAAAAAACACTGATGTGAACCCGACTAACATCCCTTGTGACCTTAGAAAATACGTGTTACCATAGCCGAAAGCGTTTCAGAACATGGGCCTCAACTCTATGCATATATATTTTTTACAGCTAAGGAGACAGCTCAAGGGAGTAAAAAAAAATATTAAAAAAAGCCCGCTACTTACTGCTCCTGAACAGAGGTCAAAGGAGTGGCCAAAAAGAGAGGTCATATGCTTCGGTAATGGCTCGTCTTGGTGATGGGGGCTCCGATTATGTTTTGAGGCAGAAATTCTATACCGGGAGAATTAACAGCATGTGGCGGCGTGCAAGTTGGAGGTCCTGGTGAGTTAGTAAAGAGGCGAATTCACCACCAGCCGTACCCGCACCCGAACAGCCGAACATAAGGACCATTGATTTTGAAGATGAATCCGCCTGCTGACGATGAGCCTCTGAATTGAAGTCATTTCCTGGACGATAAGCCGATTTGTTGGGCTTTACGCATTTTCCTCATTCCCACCTTCCTCCTCCTCCTTCGTTATCTTCCTCGCTATCCTACTTTCGACATCTGGTGCCCTCTTCCTTCTCTTCCTCCTTCCCTCTCCTCATCCTTCTCTTTCTCTTTCTCTCCCTCTCTCTCTCTCTCTCTCTCTCTCTCTCTCTCTCTCTCTCTCTCTCTCTCTCTCTCTCTCTCTCTCTCTCTCTCTCTCTCTCTCACTTTTACTCTTACTCTTTCTCTTTCTCTTCCTCTTCCTCCTCTTCCCTTCAGCCTTCGTTCGCAGACCAACCCAGAAATTAACACGAGACCTCTGATTGAGAATTCTTGTTTGTTTGTTTGTGTGTATGTATGTCTGATATTCTACACTGTTTAAAACTCTTCATGACGAGGATGATTATCTCCTTAGATTATTACCTTTCTAAACACCGAAGCATTTACAAAAGAAACCGCAAAACATACAACAGAAAGAAAATCGTTTGAAAATAGCATTGAGCACTACGACCTGGGCGCTCAAAGTTTTTAAGAGTCACAAACTTTGGAGCAACACGTAATTTGTGTCACTGGCGAGATGTCGAAACCGAGAAGTATATATCAGTTTGCGAATCATTGGACACTTTTAGTTTTTTCGATCTCAAGCTTTGTGGGTGGGTGTACTTTCAAACCTTTTTTCCGGAATCTCAAATTTATTTCTATTTTATCAAACTTTTTTATGTAATCTCAAGCTTTTTTTCTGTAATAAGCTTTTGTGTGTGTGTAATTTCAAACTTTATTTCCGGAATTTCATGTTTCTTTCTGTATTATTAAGCTTTTTTCTGTCATCTCAAGCTTTTTTTTGTAATCTCGTCTTTTCTGTAATCTCAAGTTTATTTCTGAATTATCAAGCTTTTTTATGTAATCTCAAGCTTTTTTATGTAATCTCAAGCTTTGTTCTGTAATCTCAAGTTTATTTCTGAATTATCAACTTTTTTTTTTTTTTTAATCTCAAGCTTTTTTTCTGTAATCTCAAGCTTTTTTCTGTAATCTCAAGTTTTTTCTGTAATCTCAAGTTTTTTTTGTAATCTCAAGCTTTTTTCTGTAATCTCAAGCTTTTTTCTGTAATCTCAAGCTTTTTTATGTAATCTCAAGCTTTATTTCTGTTATCTCAAGCTTTTTTATGTAATCTCAAGCTCTTTTCTGTAATATTTTTTTTGTAAACTCAAGCTTTTTTTCTGTAATCTCAAGCTTTTTTCTGTAAACTCAATCTTTTTTCTGTAGACTCAAGCTTTTTACTGTAATCTCAAGCTTTTTTCTGTAATCTCAAGCTTTTTTCTGTAATCTCAAGTTTTTTTCCGTAGTCCCAAAGATTTTTTTTTTAACTCCGACGCTTTTTTTCTGTAATCTCAAGGTCTTTTTTTTTTCTATAATCGGTCCTCAGCAAACACCAGCACGGGGAGAGAAAAAAATAAAACAGTGAATCCGAAGCGAGTGTGAAGTATTGTGGTAACCTTTCGAAAAAAACACACACAAAAAAAATAGAAGCGGCAGTCTGAAATAATAAATGAGGTTGATTGATGTTAAATGTCATTGCGTGTGTGTCAACTGCAGGCACGGGGGAGGGAAGGGGGGAGGGGGAATGGGGTACAGGCTCCACTAACCCACTTTCACTTCTTCCTATACCTTTGAAAATAGAAAAAATACGAAAAAAAAAAAACCCCGCCATCTGTCAAGTGTATGACCGTCCCCTTCAATAACCGTTTCTATTATTCCTTCTGTTTTCTTCACATAAAATATACCACCCGATATATTGATTCCCTCACCTCACACTACATGTTTTTTTATTCCTTTCTATCCCTTTCTTACCCCTTTACCTCATGTATCTCTTCCTACAGCCTTGTCTCTCCTTATTTATCCACGTCATTCCCTCGCCTAGTCTCTCCACTCCACTCGTCTCAACTCTTCCTTTTCCTTCTCCATAACTTGGCTTTTTAACCTTCTCCTATTCTTTATGCTCATTCCCTCGCGTGTCCCTACCCAAACCCATCATGTCACATTAAATATTCACGTTGCCTCAATTCCCCAGGTTCACGGGCCAATACGATGGAGATGATTGCCTATTCCACGCATAGTCATAACGTACACTCTCTACTTTACCTTTCACCTCCTCCACCTCCTTCTCTCTTCGACTTCGCTGTGAACATTTTTCCTCGACAGTTCCCTTCTCCGTCATTCGAGACGCCTCACTATAGCCCCTTCTGAGCTCAGCATATGCGGAAGCTTCCCTCGGACTTTCTCTATCGGTGTAAATGGTTCTCGAGGGACTTGGAGGTGCCTTGGACATAGCTGCGATATTTAAACCTTTAGGAATACAGTTTGGAAGTCAATTAGTAAAGGTGTGGCGGAGAGTATGATGATGATGTGTGTGTGTGTGTGTGTGTGTGTGTGTGTGAGAGAGAGAGAGAGAGAGAGAGAGAGAGAGAGAGAGAGAGAGAGAGAGAGAGAGAGAGAGAGAGATCGGAAGGATAAGTGCATAAAACTGTACGATGGAAGCGAGTGTCTCTTTGCTTTGACGTAAATGTAAATATCTGTGAGTGTTGTTGTTTTTGTTGCTGCTACTGTTGTTGTTGGTGGTGGTGGTGGTGATCCTTTATGTACGTGGTTTCTTTCATCTTTTGCTTGATTACTTTTACATTCTCTTTTTTTTTTTCTATTGATTTCATTCTCTATTCATTCCCTCTGATCTTCCATTCATGTTACACATACACACAAAAAAAGCATTCACAACTACAAAGGAAAATATAATAAAAACAATCTCAGAAGCCGGGACACTACGAATCTGAACACACACACACACACACACACACACACACACACACACACACACACACACACACACACACGCACCGTTTATATTTCTTTCCCTGATGCCCTGAAGTAAATCAAGTGCTGCTGCCGGTGCGTTCGTTTGTTTGTTTGTTTGTTCGTTCGTAGTTTTTGTAGCGTGTTAGGCGGTTTTCGAAATGTGTTTGATATCGCCGTGAGCTTTGTCGCATTGCCATTTTTTGTTGTTGTTTTTGTTCTTGTTCTTGTTGCTGTGTTTTTTTTTTTTGTGGTATCTGCTGCATTTTTGTTGTTGTTGTTGTTGTTGTTGTTGTTGTTGTTGTTGTTGTTGTTGTTCTGCTTGCTGCTGCCGTTGTTATTATGTTTGATAGTTTTGGTATTTGTTGCGTTTTGTTGACTTGTTTTGGTCACTGCTGTCTCTGTTGTTGTTGTTGTTGTTGTTGTTGTTGTTGGTGGTGGTGGTGGTGGTGGTGGTGGTGGTGGTGGTGATGTTCGGACTGCTGTTGTTGCCGTACTTGCTTGCATTTTAACCCCTTGACTGCGGATTTCCTACAAGAAGACATCACCAAGCTACAGGAACGGAGCAAAAAGTGGCTGTTACAATTCAGTGTAGAAAAATGTAAAGTCCTGTACCTTGGGAGGGGATATCCAGCACACCAATACCACATGGGAAACACGCCACTATCCACCACCGAGGCAGAAAAAGACATGGGACTACAATATGTTACCAGGCTACCAGGGAAGGCCAAATCTGTGCCAATCCCAGCGGACGGGTTTACATCATTCCATTTTTCACTTCGATTCGACAGAGTTTTAGTAAGCGAGTCCGCGACAGCAGAGAGCTTGGTATCATTGTGCCTCCCGAGGGTGTGCGGGGCCCTTGCTTATTATTCCGGCGGCAGACTGGGCGAGCATGTCCCTCCTGCCTGCCTGCCTTCACTGCGCGCTGCTGGGGGGTCGTGAGCGTGTGTGTGTGGCGCATGAGTGTTGCCTAGGATGGTCAGTATTGATGATGAGGCTACAATGATGATGATGATGACAGCGATGATGGTTATAATGATGATTGATGATGACAATTATGACAGTGAGAAGGAGGAGTATGGTGATGATGGATGTGACACTGGTGATGACGAGTGACGTTAATGATGATGATGTTGATTGATGACGACAATTATGACAGTGAGAATGAGGAGTATGGTGATGATGGATGATGGATGTGACACTGGTAATGACGAGTGACGATAATGATGATAATGATGATGATGACGGTGACAACTACTTAGAGAAAATTATGCTGTTGGATGTAGAAATGAACCCGAAAAAATGGTTCACTTAAAACTCGTAGAGAACGGAATCTGACCTTTTAATACTGTTGGAAAGAAGGAGGAATTCAGGCGTTGGTGTCCATCGTTGGTATTGTCAAATGCTCCCGCCACTCACACCAACTACTTCCAAAGGTCAAAAAGGAGGTTAACCGAGTTCTAATGAGTGTTCTTTTAGGTTCACGGTACAGAAGAAGGCTCAGACTACCACCAGGGTCATAAAAGTACCCCTGGAAATGCCCTAAACTCCCACGAAAGACTAGTAAATTACGTGTTCCTGACCGCTGATATGTTTAAAAATACGGCCCTATGCCCTATAAACCACGAGGATTGTCTGATTGGGGTTCAGATCATCGTTAAACACAGGCGTCGACAGCGTCTCACACACGTACTGAGTGGGTCCATAACATCGTGCGTCAGATAGATGGGTGGGATGACTCTCCAAACAAGACCCGCCGTTGCAGTGCTCCACGCCAAGGCTCTGAGATCTCACCGTCCTCGCGCCAGACATGAACAGACGGTACTGCCTCGTCCAATAAGCCTCAGACACCGGAGCCCTAATCTTCGCCTGAGACTTTAGGCGCCCGTGACTCCTCTTCCTCATGCAGCGCCACAAGCGACGACTCATCCTCTCCCGCACTCCATCATAACAATGCCTCCAGAAATGGGTCGAGAGCGCAAGGCAACGTTCCCTACTTTAGCTTACTATAAGATAATTTGCATCCTCTGTATCGATGAGGATTCCGGTAGTATTGGGAGTTTAAGTCAGGGAGAGATCGTGGTAGCCGGGGTTAGTTTGCATCGACGGCGAATTTTCTTGAAAGCTTCGGGTTATTGAGGCTTGTGTTTGTGTTTCTTGGATAGGCGAAAAGCTGGTTACGTTGTGTTTTGAAGTCATGAGGTGCAGTTAGTAAGTTAGGTAGATCTACGGACGGTGAACCACGACAACTCAGATTTCGGTATTCCAGTAACTATATTCGACCAAGCAATGAAAGGGCGGATTTTCTTTCCCCTCTTTAGTTCTTAGCGTTGAAATTCTGATCGCGATGCCTTTTTAAACAAGAGAAAGCAAAAAAACTCCCCCCCTCCACCTTTCGAGTTATGCTAAAATGATTCGACCGAGCTATGAATGGGTGGATATCTTTCCCCTCTTTAGTTCTTGGTGTTGAAATTCCGACACCGATGTCTTTTTAAACAAGAGAACGCAAAGAAAGTCATCTCCTATACCTTTCGAGTTATGCTAAAATGACTCGACCGAGGTATGAATGAAGTGATATCTTTCCCCTCTTTAGTTCTTGGTGTTGAAATTCCGACACCGATGTCTTTTTAAACAAGAGAAAAGAAAGTAACTCATCTCCACCTTTCGAGTTATGCTAAAATGATTCGACCGAGCTATGAATGAAGTGATATCTCTCCCCTCTTCGGTTCTTGGTGTTGTTATTCTACAGAACCCCAAAGTCTTTCTGAACAAGAGCAAGCAACCTTCCCCCCTACTTTTCCGAGTCAGGGAATGTATCGAGCTCCTTCCTGCCCAACGGTACACTCTGCATGCTGGAATGACATTAGGACACAGGCGGCAATTCTCAAGAGGTATAGCGAGTATTTGGAGACAAGTGAGTATTAAAATTAAAGGACGCTGACAAGGGTATAGCGAAGACGTGAGAGGTGTGTGGCGGTAAAGAAAAGTCTGGGAAGTAAATAGTCGCTAATTGGTAGGGAGCAGGGTAACGAGAAGGACGAGGAAGAGGCCGGAAACGAAGATAGAGAGGAAGACAACGAAACTAATGGCGACGAAAACAAAACGAAGAAAGAAATAGACACAAAAAAGAAAATAGACCATAACGAGAGAGAGAGAGAGAGAGAGAATAAAAGAAAAAGGGAGAAAAAAGAAAAGAAAACTGAAGAAAGAAAAAGGAAAAAATAAAAATAAACGAACAAAGAAACAAAGATACAGAAAACCAAACAAAAAACAAACACACAAACAAACAAACAAAAGCATGCAGAGAGAGAGAGAGAGAGAGAGAGAGAGAGAGAGAGAGAGAGAGAGACGGCGGGACTTACAGAGAACATAAAGCCAAGAATGCAGAAAAATATGGTGTCTGCAAGTCCTCATAAATTCCCAGCATACCATTTTCCAGTGAGCGCCTCGCAAAACACCTTCTCCCCCCCTTTCCCTCCCTCTCCCTCTCCCCTTCTCCTCCTCCCTCTTCCCTCCCTTCCCTTCTCTCTCCACCCCGCTGCTACACAACCTCTCCTCATTTTTCTTCTCCCTACTCCCTCCCCTCTTCTCCTCTCCCTTCCCTTCCCTTCATCCCTTTCTCTTTCCCTTCTCTTCTCCCCCCATCCGTCCCTACACCCCTCACCCCAGCCAGTTATTGAGTGTGTGTGTGGGGGGGGGGGGGGGCGAGCGGCGGCGTTGGGGCTACACCTCAAGGTCGGATTGGAATGTCACAAGCCGGGTCACATAAAAGTCGACCACGCACGCACGCACACACACGCACGCACGCATTCTATCCGCCTCCCGTTGAGTTCGTCCCGGGAATCCAAACGCAGACAGACAGACGTTCGTGTCGTTTTTATCTCTCCGTGAAGACATTTTTTTCTTTCTCTCGTGTTTTATGACATGAAGCGTGAAGGAAAATATTGGCCTGATCCGCGCGATATTATTTTTATCATTATTTTTTTGGGGAAAGGCTGTTGGGCGGTGAGGGGATGTGGAGGCTGAGTGGGTTAGAGGATTAGGCCTTGGTGGTGGTGAGCCGGGGGGAGTCAGTTCGAACCCCAGTGCCTCCGTGTGACATCAGGAGTTGTGGGCATTTCCAAGGGTAGTTTTATGACCCTGGTGGTAGTTTAACCCTTCTTCTGTACCATGAACCTGAAGAAACACTCATTAGAACACGATTGATCCCCTCTTTGACCTTTAAAAATAATTGATGTGAGAAGCGAAAGTCTCTTATAATACCGACCTTTTTAGTCCCTGAGCCACAACCAAGAGAAGTCCCAACCCCAGTCTCTGAAGAAGTTTTATTTTTTAGTATTTTGAGTTGCAGTTCTGTTAGTATTGCTAGCGTGCACCAATACTTACATGGGTTAATAGCAACAACAAATTATCCTCCTCACGATCTTAGTCCCTGAGCCACAACCAAGAGAAGCGTCGACCCCAGACCCTGAAGAAGTTTTATTTTTAGAATTTTGAGTTACAGTTCTTAGTATTGCTAGCGTGCACCAATACTTACATGGGTTAATAGCAACGACAAATTATCCTCCTAACGAGCGAATCATGCCATCTCTCATTGAAGACTGAAGCATGAAAAGCGTTGTAATGTTCATGGCGGGGAAAGACTGAATAATGAACGGGATAGTAATGTTCTAAACGTTGCGAGTTTGAAGACGGAAAAATGTCACAATGCTCTTAGTGTAAAATGACGGAAAAATGAATAGAGTCCGTTGTACCGGGAATATGCTTGATGCAGTAAGTTTGAAAAATGAGGAATTGTTGGTGGCGGGGAAAGACGGAAGAAGAAAAAGCGTTGTGATTTCCATGGTGAAGCAACACTGAAAAATGAGAGGAGCTGTAGTGTTCAGAGTGAGGGAAGACTTGAAAAATGAAGACCGGTTGTGAATCTGAATATTACAAACACAGGTGACGACAAGTGTTACGCAATATATACTTTTTCGAACCGACAGACACCACGATAACGCAACACCTTTTAGAGTCGTGGAAACATAGAGGAGTTACGAAATGAGTGCGTGGGTGTGGGTGGGTGGGAATGGGGTGCGGGGGGGGGACAATAGGTGTTCGCAAGGTCCAGGTATTGCACAGTTCCCATTACCATTAAAGAAGGAATACAAGGTGGTCGATATTGTTTGTTCTTTTTTTTTTAGCGGATTCTCTTCGTCTCTCTCTCTCTCTCTCTCTCTCTCTCTCTCTCTCTCTCTCTCTCTCTCTCTCTCTCTCTCTCTCTCTCTCTCTCTCTAAGATACTCCTGCTTACTGTGGGAGAAAAGACACGCAGCAACAAAGTGAGGCCAGCTGCTGTGTGTGTGTGTGTGTGTGTGTGTGTGTGTGTGTGTGTGTTACTGCTCGATAAGGGAAGTGAAAGAAAGAAAAATATGGGATGAGGAGTGATGTTGGCAGTAGTAGTAGTAGTAGTAGTAGTAGTAGTAGTAGTAGTAGTAGTAGTAGTAGTAGTAGTAGTAGTAGTAGTAGTAGTAGTAGTAGTAGTAGTAGTAGTAGTAGTAGTAGTAGTAGTAGTAGTAGTAGTGATGTAATGGTGGCTGCAGTAGAAAATAAGGTTAGAAAAAAAAGGAACAAAAAAAATCACTACCAAAAGAATAAGGTGATGAAATTGAGGGCACCACCACCATCACCACCATCACCACCACCACCACCATCACCAACCACCACCACCACCACCCTTCCCTCGTCACGCCATCATCATCACCGCCATCACCATCAAGGGAGCTCAGATCACACACCGCCCCTTTCCTCCCTTCCTCCTCTCCCTTCCCTCCCTGCTTGTTCGTTGTTTGGACTTTATGGGGAAAACACAGCCTTGCCCTTATCCTCCCTTACCTCCCTTTGCCCTTCCTTTACCTTCCCTCTTACATTTTCTTTCACTCCTCCTTTCCCTTGCTCCCTTATCCTCCCTTGCCTCTCCTTCCCTCCTCCCTTGTCTTTCCTTTCATTACCTCCCTTTACCCCCTACCTCCTCCCTTACGTCTCCCTCCATTCTTCTCTTACTTCCCCTTTACCTCTTCCTTCATCTCTCCCTTACCTCCCCTTATCTTCTCTCACCTTTCTATGACTCCCTTACCTTAATTGAACCCTTCCTTCCTTTCCTATTGCTTCCCTGAGTCCGCTTCTCCCTTATGTCCCTTTCCTTACTCCTTACCTATTTTTTTTCTTACCTTCTTCTTCCTTTCTCCTCCCCTTTCGTTTTCCTTTTTCCCCGCAACGTCACCCATTATCGTTCTTTACCGCCATCATCTCCTCTATCTTTTTTTTTCTTCTTTTTGTATCAGTTTTCCTGTTTCTCCTGTTCCCCCTCTTCCACTGCTTTCGGTCACATCCTTTTCTTCAGTCTCTGCTTTTCACCTCCTCCTCCTCCTCCTCCTTCTCCTCCTCCTCCTTTGCCTGTAACCCTCAACCCTTCCTTCTTCCCCTACAACCATTAGGTACCTTCTCACTATCACCTCCTCCTCCTTCTCCTCCTCTTCCTCCTCCTCCATTTCTGCCACTCATTCCTCTTCCTTTTCCCTTGTCAACACTTTTCTCAAATACTATACGTTCAACTCATTGTTCTGGTGATGGTGATAATGATGGTGGTCGTTCTTCCCTTCTTCCTCCTCCTCCTCCTCTAATGTGGTCACCCCCAAATGGGACTTTATGGATATATGAGTTCTAATAGCTGGCTGGATGTACAGGGAGGAAGGGAGGGAAGAAGGGAGGGAGAGGGAGAGGGAGGAGAAGGGGGTAGGGGGGATCTTTCATTCAGGATGGGGAGGAGAGAGAAGGGAGGGGAAAATCCGTAATGAGAGGGTTTCATTGAGGTGGATGGATGGGAAAGAGAGGAAGAGAGGGAGACGAAAGGAGAGAGGGGAGAGGAGAGGGGGTGAGGGGGGGTGGAGAGTCTGTGATGTGATTGTTTGCTGGTCGATGTGCTGATGATGGTGGTGATGGTGGTGATGGTGGTGGTGATGGTGATCGTGTTGCTTTTAGCCTGACAATGAGATGATGATTATGTGTGTGTGTGTGTGTGTGTGTGTGTGTGTGTGTGTGTGTGTGTGTGTGTGTGTACTGAGTTCGGACGTTTTTATCTTCTTCTCTGACACACACACACACACACACACACACACACACACATAATGAAACTCTGTACAGGTAACGCATCGTCGTTTACCTGTGTTCTGGCGTCAATATGTAGCTGTTGACTTAATGCGTCATTGTACGCGCCGTCCCCTTTATGCAGGCGTATGTATGTAGCTCATGCGTGTGTGTATGCGTGTGTGTGTGTGTGTGTGTGTGTTTACCTCCAGTGGTGGTGGTGGTGATGGTGGTGGTAATTAATATATGTGTCATCATGGAGACAGTCATGTATAGTACGCGTGCCTAAACCCGAGCAATGTATTCCTGTTTGCATCATGTTGTTCATCTAACTTTGGTGGTGGTGGTGGTATGGGGGGGGGGGGAGGGGAGGGATGGAGCTGGTAATGAAAGCCTAACATAATAATACCAAAACATCCTTGACTACGAACGTGTCTAACATACTGATGCATACAATTACTTACCTATATATTCTACTGGCGATGATGGTAGTGGTGATGGTGTTGTTGTTGTTGGTGGTGGTGGTGGTGGTGAGGATCGATGTGGTATTGAACATATCTATCACATATCAGCACCGAAATATCCTTGTACGAACGCGTCTAACATACTGATGCACACAATTACTTATCTATATATTCTACTGGCGATGATGGTAGTGGTGATGTTGTTGTTGTTGTTGTTGGTGGTGGTGGTGGGGATCGATGTGGTACTGAACATATCTATCACATATCAGCACCGAAATATCCTTGTACGAACGTGTCTAACATACTGATGCACACAATTACTTATCTATATATTCTACTGGCGATGATGGTAGTGGTGATGTTGTTGTTGTTGTTGTTGGTGGTGGTGGTGGTGGTTGGGATCGATGTGGTATTGAACATATCTATCACATATCAGCACCGAAATATCCTTGTACGAACGCGTCTAACATACTGATGCACACAATTACTTATCTATATATTCTACTGGTGATGATGGTAGTGGTGATGGTGTTGTTGTTGTTGTTGGTGGTGGTGGTGGTGGTGAGGATCCATGTGGTATTGAACATATCTATCACATATCAGCACCGAAATATCCTTGTACGAACGCGTCTAACCCAAATGATGCGTATTCTACTTATCAATACTCTGACGGTGATGGTGATAGCGGTGATGGTGTTGGCGGTGATAGTGGGGGTGGTGATGTTGGTGATGGTAATGTATAAAGCCGAAACATCCCTCCCTGTACGTACGTCCGCATCCAGCCAAACGATGTGCTTCAATCATTGGCCACCATTCTGACAGCGCCAACAATCAAAGCCTCAATCACAGCCCTGACAGACAGACAGACGGACAGACACAACGCTGGCTGACTACTATTGGGCACTCACTCTGATCTCGACTCATTCCCGTCCATTACCTCCGCTAATAAGGACGGGATGAAAAGGGAGGGAAGCGAGGTAGAGGGAAGGGAATGGAAGGGCGATGAGGCGGAAGAGATGAAAGTAACGGAGGAAGGAAGGCGACGATGGATGAAGAGGAGGAGGCGTGGGGGTGATAAAGAGGGGAAGAAAGGGTGATGATAAAGAAGAAAGAAGATGGAAAGGATGAACGCAGAGGAAGCGTGTGAAGATAGAAGAGATGCAGTGAAATCGGAAAAAAAGGAATAGAAGAGAAAATTAATTAGTGAAGAAAGAAAGGGAAGCGAAGAAGGAAAGAGGAAAGAGAAGAAGGAGACGCAATTAGAAGGTAGAAAAAAAATACGAATACGAATAAAGAAATGAATGAAATGGAGAAAGAAGAGAAGGTGGAGACGCGATACGATGAAACGGCGGAAACAAAAAAAATAAGTTACAAAATAAGAAGTTAAAAAACGGGAAATAAATAAAAAGGGGACGAAATAAGTCAGAAGAAAAGAAAGCAAAGTGCGGAGGGAATAAAATAAAAATGCTACGAGAGTCAGAGAGAAAAAAAAAAAAAAAGAAGAGCGATAATAAAATGAGACGAGGATAAAACAATAAATAAAAGAGAAACAAGGAGAAAAGACTTAAAAATGGATACAGATACTGGTGGTGAGAGAGAGAGAGAGAGAGAGAGAGAGAGATCAAAAGGAGCGTGAATGGCCGGCCGAGGGACTGATATCTGATGGTATCCAGAGTGAACGCTAAATGACGGTGAAAGAGAAATGAAACGTGTGTGTGTTGCAAGTGTTGCGGATAAAGTGCTGCGTTGCGAGTGTTGAGCGTGAAGTGTTGTGCTGCGTTGCGAGTATTGAGCGTGCAGTGTGCGAGAATTGTTGTGTTGCGGGTGTTGGAAATGATGTGTTGTGTGTGTTGCGAAGTGTTGAGCATGAAGTGTGTGTGAAGTGTTGATGATATTGTTTTGTTGCGAGTGTTGGATATGAAGTGTTGTGTTGCGAAGTGTTGAGGATGAAGTGTTATATTGCAAGTGTTGATGATAACTGTTGTGTTGCGAGTGTTGTGTTGCAAGTGTTGTGCCGCTGCCTCGCCGTGAAGATAAGAACAATCCAGCAGCAATAATAATAAAAAAAAAGATTTAAACAACAAAAAATAACACCAAAAACAACAACAACAACAAAACAGTGAAAGAGGACGCGGGTATGACTGAAGTATGAGGTAAAACAGAGACAGTGACAGCAGCGAGAACAAAAAGAAAATAATAATAATAATAATGACAAAAATAATAATACTGAAACTTGCGAGCACAACAATAAAGAGGAAACCAAAAAAATAAGGATAAAAAGAACGATTAACACAAAACTAACAAACCGCAACAACACTAACACTAACACTAACACTAAGAACAGAAACAACAACAATAACACACACATCACAACTGAAGCATTATTATAACCTCACGAAAATCTGTCTGTTTCCATCTCCGTCTGTCTCTCTCTCTGTCTGCCTCCCGTCCTGTCTGTCTGCTCGTACGTAATGGCAACAGTATAATGACCATCCTGTAAGCGTTACGTCACATTGCCATTAGTGATGTCATCCGCAGCTGCGGCTAAGAGGGGCGCGTGTGTTGTGACGAGATAAAAAGAGGGAGGGAGAGGGAGGGAGAAAGAGAGGAAAATGAAAGAGGGAGGAAGGGAAGGAGATATTGATGCAGGGGAGAAAGGGGAGAGGGAGCGAGGGAGAGAGATGAAAAGAGGGCGGAAGGGAAGTAGATAGGTTGAAGAAGGGAGGTTAGGAGATGAAAATGAGGGAGGAAGAGAAGTAGATAGGTTGAAGAAGGGAGGTGAGGAGATGAAAATGAGGGAGGAAGGGAGGTGGGGAGGTGTAAATTAGGGAGGAAGGAGAGGAGAGATAATCAAGGGGGGAGGGAGGGGAGAGGGAGGAAGAGAGACAAAAATGGAGGAAGAAAGGAAGTAGGTTACAGGAAAGTGAAAGGGGGAGGGAATGGGTAAGGGAGGAAGGGAGAAAAATGGGAAAGGAAGGGAAGGAAACAGGTTGAAGGAGGGAGGAAGGAAGAGTAGAGTGAAGGAGCGAGGAAGGGGAGAGAGAGAGAGAGAGAGAGAGAGAGAGAGAGAGAGAGAGAGAGTTATCACAAACTACACATGTAAACAGGAAGGGTCTGATAAGTGAGCTGCCACACTCGCTGGTCCCATTACCTCTCCCTCTCCTCCTCCTCCTCCTCCTCCTCCTTCTCCTGCCCCCTCTTCTTCCTTCCACTCCCTCCCTGCCAAGCCAGCCCCTGCAACACACACACACACACGCACACTCACACTGAATGCATCTGTTTCAAAGGGCAGAAATGAACGAGTATGACATTTTCTCTCTCTCTCTCTCTCTCTCTCTCTCTCTCTCTCTCTCTCTCTCTCTCTCTCTCTCTCTCTCTCTCTCTCTCTCATTCTACTTACCTGCCTGCCAACCACCCTGTCTGTTTGCCTACCGACCTATCTAATACCTGCTTACCTGAGTGTCTGTTCACCTGTTCCTGTCTGTTTGTATATATGTGCGTCTGTCTCATTAACTGTCTACACCCACTTCTCTTTCTATCTCTCTGCTAATGTCTGTACGTCTCTTTGTTTATGCCTGTCTATTTCCCTTTTTGTCTATATCTGACAGTCTTTCTTACCTGTCTCCCCGTCTCCCTGTCTATCTGTAGGTCTGTTTGAACATCTGTCTACCCAATTCCTTCAGTGCCCATTTACCCTTCCTGTCTGTCTTCTAACTCGCTTTTTCTTTTGTCTCTCTTTCTCCCCTTTTAACTACCTACCTATTTGTCTGCATGATACTCTTCCCCAAATCTACTTCTTTTGTTTGCTTGTCTTTGTTTACCTTTGTTTGTTTACCTCCCTTCCTACCTATACCTATCCACCTCATTGCTTGCGTATGTGGTTATTTACATTGCTATACGGTCAGCCTATCTGTCAGTTTATCCGCTTGCTGTACTAAACACCAGTCCTTTTTGCCTGCCTGGAGAGACACCTGCTCGTCCACATCTCGGCTACCTTCGTGTCCCTTAAAGTTAGTTGTCACGAGCGCGCGCGTGTCCCTGAAAGGCGTGAGTGTTTCCTGTCGTATGAAATTGGATCGTTTATTATTTTTTATGCAACTCCTAAACTCTCTTGCGTGTAAAGGAGTGGATGGTTCTTTCTCTCCTGACTTCGTTTTGTGAGAGAGGGGAATTGAGGAACAGCGGGAGAAAGCAAGGGTGAGAGCTGGGTGGGTGAGAAGGGAAGACTCTAGACAGGGTGGGTGGGAATGAGGGAAAGAGGAAGGTGGAGGGGAGGGAGCATTGGGGTGGGTGAGAAGGGAACAGAGAGCGGGTGGGAAGGAAGAGAGGTGGGTGATGGAGGCGGGTGGGATGGGTGAGGAGAATATTGAGGGTGGGTAGTGAAGAGGAAATAAGAGGGTGGGTGAAAAGGGAACTGGGGGTGGGTGGGAGGCAGAGAGAGTGCGTGATGGTGGGGAACGGTGAAAAGGGAAAGGAAGGGTGGGTGGGTAGCGGGGTGGGGGATGAGAGAAGGGAGATAGAGGCTGGGTGGGAAAGAGGGAGGCAAGTAGGGAGGGCAAGAGAGAGTTGGTAAGCAGAGTATTATTTATGTCTCAATATACTCACTGTGCTACGCTTCCCCCTTCCCCTCTCGAGTGCGTATATCCCAAAATGTGTGGAAGATAAAAAAAATAAAAATAAAAAAAGGTAAAAAGCGTTCAAAGCCGATTTGGTTTTACGTTTTTTTTTTATTTTTTTTATTTCTCGATTCTTCTTTTGTACTACTAATGTTTTTTTATATTATTATTTATTATTTGAGTATTTTAGATGTGTTGTTTTGTTCTTTCCATCTTATTTTTATTTATTATTTTCTTTGGGATTACTGTAAAATATTTGTGTCGGTTTTTTTTTTGCTTTCTACTGTTTGCTGGGATTTTTATTCTCTCTCTCTCTCTCTCTCTCTCTCTCTCTCTCTCTCTCTCTCTCTCTCTCTCTCTCTCTCTCTCTCTCTCTCTCTCTCTCTGTACCCTTTTATCTTATACCCTCTTCTCCCAGCCAACAAGCTTGTGTCCCGAGCTTATTGTTTTCCTTTCTCGCCTTCTGTCTTCTTTGTCTTCTGTTTACAATTCATCATCTTGAAAAAGGTAGCTCGTTCTTTCTCTCTGGCTCACTCGTTCGCTCTCGTTCACTCTCGTTCTGCTTCTCTCTATCGCTGGCTGGCTCTTTCGTTTTTCCACTCTCGCTCTGTTCCGTCCTGGTTGGGTCGTTCTTTCCTTCTCGTTCTCCTCTCGGGTGACTCTCTCGCTGCCGTTCATGTCCTTTCTCTTTTCTCTTGTTTTCTATTTGTGTTTATCCCTCTCTACTGTTCTTTTCTTTCCCCTCTTCTGTTGTCTTTTCTTTCACTCTTCTTTCGATATTTTCCATCAATATCACTATCTTCACTTTTCTTCTTGCTCTCCTTTTTCAATTCTACTTTTTCCTCATCTTCTTTTCCTGATATATTTTCTCCTTCCTTCTTCTCCTCCTCCACATTCTCTTCACATATTCTTTACTATTTTTCATATTTTCCTTCAATTCTTTTTCTCCCTCCTCCTCCTTCTTCGTCCTCATTTTCTTTTCGCTTTTATCCTTTTGTCCTTTCCAGTCTTCTATTCCAACCTCCTCTTTTATTCAGCTTTCCCCTGTCGTTGTTTCTTTCTCTTTTTCTTTTTCTTTTTCATCATCATCATTTTCTTTGTCTTGTTCTTTCATTCACTTCCTTCCGTGCCGGACAGAATATTTATCCCTGCATTTTTACCTGACATTAAAAACATAATATCCCCCGTCCTCCCCCCTTCTCCCCCTCCCTCCCTTCCTTCCTTCCTTCCCCCTCTTTCCTCCCTTCTCCTTCCTTCCTTTGCTGCTTTATTGCTTCAAGTTTGCATAGCCGGTGTGTGTGTGTGTGTGTGTGTGTGTGTGTGTGTGTGTGTGTGTGTGTGTGTGTGTGTGTGTGTGTGTGTGTGTGTGTGTGTGTGTGAGTGTGTGTGTGTGTGTGTGTGTTCCATTCAAGCTTCAATAGAGGAAATGAAAAGTAAAATAAAAGATAAAATAAAATGCAGTTGTCTTCTTCAGCAAAATGTTTCTTCGCATATAATATTTGCATGATGTTTTATTTACCTTTTTTTTTCATTCTTTAATATTTCATTCTTCCTTCCTTGTCTGTGTGTGTGTGTGTGTGTGTGTGTGTGTGTGTGTGTGTGTGTGTGTGTGTGTGTGTGTGTGTGTGTGTTTATTTTTAGCTTCCAACCTCTCCCTCTCTCTCTCTTATCCTTCCTTTGTTTCCGCTCGAGTGTTTTTTTTCTTTTTTGCAGCGTCCATAAGACAAATGAATTACACATATTTTTGCACGCATATATAGTTTTTGCATAATGATAAATCTTTTGTATTTCTTTCTTTCTTCTTTTACTTTTCCCTCGCTCTACCTACCTCTCTATTCCATTAAGTTTTACTCTTCTCTGTGAATCGTTAGTTTATCTTCTTTTCCCTTGTCTCCTATTTTTTCATCTCTTCTTCTCTCTCTTTATACAGTCTCCTCTCCTCTATGCTTCTCTTTTCTCCTCTCTCCTTCTCTAATCTATCCTTCTTTCCTCTCCCATATTCTTCCCTCCTCTTCATTTCTTTTCTGTTTTCCTTTCTTCTCTTTTTTCTTTCCTTTCATCTCCTCTCCTCTCTTCTCCTTTCTTTTCTCTTCTCCTCTCTTATTATTCCCTCCTCTCCTCACTCATCCTTTTCGCAGCGCTAATAATAATAATAAAAACTGAAGAAATAAAAAGCCTGACCCGTGCACCGTCGCTTAAAAGTTCCGCCGTTGCTATCTTTTGCTACATTGGGTTATGCATATTTTGGGAGCGTCGGTGATACATAACTAAACACGCACGGGGGAAGGCGGCGCAGCGGAGGGAAGGCGCAGCGAGAACGTAGGTACGCTTCCTTGTAATATTTGAGATAGTTGGGAAACACGTATTGAAATGAGGGAAAAAAAGGCGTTAAGGGGAAAGTTGTTGATTATGTACACCCTTCTTATTTAGTTGTGATACTTAAGGCTGTATTATAAAACATTTCGCCCCCCAAGAACACACATTTGACAAGGCTTTCGTAGGAGTTGTGGGCATTTCCAGGAGTAGTTGTATGACCCTGGTGGTAGTGTGACCCTTCCTCTGTAGCATGGACCTGTAGAAACACACATTAGAACCCGACTGACCCCCCTCTTTGCCCTTTAGAAATAGCTGATGTGACAAGCTAAAGTGTCTTATGATATCGGACTTAGGAAATACGAATTGATATGAAAATTAGTTGTATTACTCAGGAAATGATAGGTAGTGAAATGGAGATAGAAGGTTAAATCTGAGGATAATGATATATTGATTGGGCTCATTCTGCTATGCTTTATGTTACTTAGATGATACCAAAAGGGCTTATCTCTTGTTTTCATTTCCATTGTATAAGGAAATAGCCCAGTACCACCTCCTTTACTCTTTCGAAAAAAATGATATATCTTAGCATCTTAGTTCTTGCTCAGTTTCAGTTCTAAAAAAAATGTATTGTGCGCACCTTTTATGTTTCCATCGCAATAATAATAATAATAATAATAATAATAATAATAATAATAATAATAATAATAATAATGGCCTACGCTTTTTTTAAATTTCTACAAAAGTTTTTAATGCGAAAATCTCGGTGCTTTTCTCTCGCTATATTTTCTCCTACCGTAAAATCCCTTCGTAGCTATTTAAATACCTCTGAAAAACAATTTGATGCTATTACCCGGCTCTTCTACGAAATGTCGGAACCAAAAAAATGTCTGCGCACTTTTACTTGCATATTTCAACTACCTCAAAAACTTTTTCAACACACGAAGCCAAACGTTTTACAGCCATATTTCTCGAGATGCGTTACAAAAAGTCCAAACAAAAACGTTCATGAACTTTCCTTTACTTATTCCAAGAAGCCCAAAGCGCGTATTAGCGCTTACGAGGCACCCAATAATTAAATCCTTACTGCTTTACATACACCTGAGAAAAAAAAACATACCTGCTTACACGCACACCTGTCATTTTCCGCACACCTGCATTTGCCAAGTGTGATGGAAGCTCTCACACCGACCAGGAAGGGAGGGAGAGAGGGAGAGAGGGAGGGTGGAGGCTCTCACACCGACCAGGATGGGACGGAGAGAGAGAGAGGGAGGGAGAGAAGAGGAAGAGAAGAGGGGAGAGAGGAAGGGAGAGAGATAAAAGGGGAGAGTGGGGGGAAGGGAAGAGGAGAAGAGAAGTGGGGAGAGAGGGGGAAAGCTAGAGAGAAAAAAAGAATTACTTAACACTAGGAGACAAGTGAAGGTGTCGTGTTTTGTCTGTCTGTCTACCTGTCTGTCCATCTCTTCGTGTTTGTATGGCCGTCTGCATCTCCCCGTCTCTCGTTCTCTCTCCTTTGTGTCTGTATCTACCTGTATTTGCTTGTCTGTTTCTTCTAGTCAGTCTATTTGTCTCTCCCTCTCTCTCGTTCTCTCTCCACCACACACGCACACAAAAAGATATCCTCCAAAAACATGTTTGAGTCACTGAGATACCAATAAATTCTCGCTCCTAAAGGCAAAAACGTGTAATACTGCCCGATGCTCCTCCAATATTCAAGTCCCCCTTTTTTATCAACCTTTTCTTGGCACATAAACAAGGAGGTATGTTGCCACGTTACCACAATTAGCCATTATAAATTAGACGAGCGAGAACTGGGTTTGTATGTCTTTGTATTACTTATGACCTCTGTTTCACGGGTAGGAGGAAGAACTGGCGGCGTGGGTAGAGAAGACAGTGGAATATGGAACAGAAATTGAATAGAACAAATGGAATAGAAAGTAATACAGAATAGGACAGAAATGAGTTTGTGTGTCCGTCTACTCTGTTTCACGAGTAGAAGGAAGAACCGGCGGCTTGGGTACAGCGACTGTTTTATTTATATCACCTAAAGTTATTGAACGAATACGGAGAAGCAGCTTAGTGGATAGTTAAGCTTTTATGTGAATTTCTTTTTTACATAACTCTTTCGGTGTACAGAACGAAGTAGGTGAGTAGATGTGAGCGTGGTATTTAAGCGGCTTTCGTTTTTCTTTAATCTTTTTTTATACTTTTTTATTTCAAGGTTGGTTTTCTGGGTGAGGTGGAAATTTGTGGGAAGGTGTGTTTGTTTGTCTCAGGTAATTTAATGTTCGGATTTCTCTCTTACATTTCTTTCTCCCTCCTTCCCCGGTCTCGTTTTTCTCTCTCTCTCTCTCAAACACACACACACACACACACACACACACACACACACACACACACACACACAACAAAGATTAATGGCTTCTTCGACAAAAACAAACAAAATCTTTCACACACTGTTTCTTTTACTCTTCGCCACACACAAATACATCGTTAAAACCACTAAAACAACAACAATAACCACCACCACCACTACTACTACTACTACTACTACTAATACTAATACTACTGCTAATACTACCCCTACTCCTTCTAGAACCACTAATACATAAATAACCTCAAGGGAAAACAATGTATACGGATAAAAAAATGAGAAAAATCTTTGTGCCTCTACCTGACTTAATAAATAACTTGCTCATGAAATAGAAAGGTGCAAGACAGCGGAGGTTGGCTGGAGAGGCGGTGGCGAGTGTTTGGTAAGGTTGTAGCGAGCGTTGACGGGTGAAAAATATATACAGTAGTGAAGGGGCTTAGAGGAGGAGGGTGGTGGCAGGGCGACAGGGAGGAGACGAGGCAGATGTAGCACAAAAATAAGTGTTAAGAGGAGGGTGAAAAGGAGAAAAGAGAGGGAAGAGAGGAGACGAGAAAGGAGACGAAGCACAAGTAAACAGGGGATGGGTGGCGTGGTTGATGAAGAGTAAAGTACCGGAGAGAGTTGAAAGGTGCGGGTTAGATTGAAGGCTGAGGAGACGGAAAGAAGGGATTCATATAAGTTTAAGTGGGTTTGCTGCTTGAACATATAAAAGACGTGAGGGGCAAGCGGTTAGTGGGTTACTGGGTGAGGGTTTGTCCTGGTGGCAAGGAACTGAAAGGCTGCAGAAGTTGAGGGATGAGGTTGAGGCAAAATTAAAAGCATGGGATGTAGATGAGGGTTAGGCAAACGGGGGCAGGAATTAGGAAGTACGGCTGCTGGGGTCAAATGAAGAGGTTGAAGTACCGTTAAGCTTGGTGTTCTGGTGAGGGTTTGGCGTGAGGTTTCAAGGGCTTAAGGACTGCGAACGTTGGGGTTTTCACAGGAGGATGTTGCACTGTTTAGGCTTTTATTCTTTATGAGGTTCCTACACTAAATGGACCCTGAAGATTAGGAAGAATGACAGCTGGGGTTTAAAAGATGGACTGAAGTGAATGTGGAAGTTAAGGAAGCGTTGTGATAAGGCGCAGGCGGGTTTGAACTTTGAAGCACAGGTGTGAGGCTTAAATAATGAAAGTGAATGTCAGGGTCCAGGTAACAGCGTCTCGGCCCGGCCAGCTTTCGTTGAAGGTTTACCTGTCTTTTACTCGCCCACCTGTTTGTCTGTCTGTTTGTTTATCTCTGTTAGGTTGATTGGCTTGCTTGATTGCTTGATTGTTTGTTTGTGTTTGTACCTCTCTCCTTCGATTGATTTGGTTCCAGGTCATGTTTGTTTGTTGTTGTTGTTGAGACAGAGGAAGGACGGGGAGAGGGAGGTTGTGAAAGAAGTGAGTTTTTTTTTCTCTCTCTCTCTCTCTCTCTCTCTCTCTCTCTCTCTCTCTCTCTCTCTCTCTCTCTCTCTCTCTCTCTCTCTCTCTCTCTCACTAACACAGCCTATCTATGTCCAAACAAACATATTTCCCTACTAATCTTACTCTTCTTCATATATCATCAACCTACCTGCGTGTGTGTGTGTGTGTGTGTGTGTGTGTGTGTGTGTGTGTGTGTGTGTGTGTTGGCAGCTGTGGTGGTGGTGGTAGTGGTTATTATTGGGCTTCACTACAATGACATCGTATCCGTATGACAGTCCACGATTTCACACAACAGTCCGGCGTCCGAGCTCCCATCTCTCCGTGTCGCTGTTGTTGTTGCTGTTGCTCACACGCACGCACGCCCCACCACCTGCTTGGCGTATAATTGCTTGCTTTATAGCCCGGGTTTGAGTGTAGTTTCAATTTCGGGCCTTCAATTTCGGCTATTGTTCCCCGCACTACACGAGTTGTCAGCCGAGTGGGGAGTATAACATTGCCGGGCTGCGTTTCCGTATCATTTATCCGGCGCCGCTGTTTTCATGAAGCCTTTTGTTGTAGAGTTAGATGCTTTAGCGTAGAATCTAATGTTTATGGAGTTCTTTTTATTTGTATTCTGTAGCAGTGTGTTTCTGTATCATTTAACCTGTTCCATTACTTTCGTGTGTGCCTGGTGTTGAAGCCTTTTGTTGTAGAGTTAGATGCTTCATTCTAGAATCAAATGTTTATGTTTTGTTTTCATTCTTTATCAATTCATTTTCTTCAGCGGTGTTTTTTTTTCTTTCATTCGCCCAGCTCCGTTGTTTTCATGCCTGGTTTTGAATCCTTCTGCTGTAGAGTTAGATACCTTTACCATGGAATCTAATGCTTATGTTGCTGTTTCATATTTTTTTCAACAAACTCGGCGTTGGTTTTCTATCTAATTTATCCTATTCTACTATTTTCAGGCTTCCTCATTCCAACTTTCCTTTAATTTCTTCATTCCAACTTTCTTTTCATTTCTTCATTCCAAGTTTCATTTAATTTCTTCATTCCAAGTTTCGTTTTCATTTCTTCATTCCAAGTTTCGTTTTCATTTCTTCATTCCAAGTTTCGTTTTCATTCCTTCATTCCAAGTTTCGTTTTCATTTCTTCATTCCAAGTTTCGTTTTCATTTCTTCATTCCAAGTTTCGTTTTCATTCCTTCATTCCAAGTTTCGTTTTCATTCCTTCATTCCAAGTTTCGTTTTCATTTCTTCATTCCAAGTTTCGTTTTCATTCCTTCATTCCAAGTTTCGTCTTCATTTCTTCATTCCAATTTTCGTTTTCATTTCTTCATTCCAAGTTTCGTTTTCATTTCTTCATTCCAATTTTCGTTTTCATTTCTTCATTCCAAGTTTCGTTTTCATTTCTTCATTCCAACTTTCCTTTAATTTCTTCATTCCAATTTTCGTTTTCATTTCTTCATTCCAAGTTTCGTTTTCATTTCTTCATTCCAATTTTCGTTTTCATTTCTTCATTCCAACTTTCCTTTAATTTCTTCATTCCAACTTTCCTTTAATTCCTTCATTCCAATTTTCGTTTTCATTTTCCAGTCCATCTTTCCTTTAAAAATTTCACTCCAATTTTCTTTTTAATTTCTCATTTCAACTTAGCTCTCTCCTTTGCTGTAAAAAAAAAAAATAATAATAAATCTTCTATTTCGTGTTGGGAGAGTATAGCCAGCAACTGAGCATCAGGACACATCTCCTCCCGAAATTGAGCCCTCTTTCGGCCACCTCCTTGAATTCTTTTTAGGAGCAGCGAGTAGCGGGCTTTTTTTTAATTGTTGTTTCCTTTTTTGTGTGCCCTTAAACTGTCTCCTTTGTTGCAAAAAATAAAATAGCATAGCGTTGCATTATTGTTACTGAATTAGTTTCGTTACTGATTGAGCTCCTTCGCCACGAAACTTTATATTTGACAGCAGCATCGCACAGTACAACACAGCATAACGTCATTTTGTGTTCATTAACCGCCTCTGTTTAGCCGCGGTATTTGTTTCCCATTCACAATATGCAGTCGATTCACAAAACGGGAGATGACGTTGCGTTTTGTGTTACTATTTCGTGCCTGGTGTTGAATTCTTTTGTTTTAGGGTCAACTGTTTTACATTCGAACCTGTTTTCCATTCATTATAGGTGGTATGACAACGCGTTCTCTATTCATTTCAATCGAGGTCATGTTTCTGTTGAATTCCTTTGTACCAGAACCAGTTTTTCCACGTAATATCCTGCTTTCTATACATAATACTTCCATGGATCTGCGTTCTTTATCCATCTTGCTTGGGTTCATCGAGGTCGTGGTGATATTGAATCCTTTTGTTCCAGAGTCAGCTGCTTTCTCCGTTTATCCTGCTTCACTTCATGCTTTGAGTCGGAGTCTTTTGTTCCGGAGTCCGCTGTTTTGCTGTAGACCGGGTTGTTAGCAGTATAGTAAAGCAGGGAATGGAGTTGCATTTTCTGTATATATTCTGCTTCAGTTCACGTCTATTATCGAGTTCTTTTGTTCCTCCGCCAGTATCTCAGGCCGCCGGAGAATCTGTTTTCCATTCATAATACGCTGCTCGTTGCGTGTGGCTGTTGTTTTCCGGGGCGCGCCGCCGCTGCCGCCGCCGCCCGAGTGCCCGTTCATCTCCGCTAAAGAACCGGCCGCTCGGGAGAATGGACGACCTTGTTTCAATATATTAAGTCGAGGAGAAAAACGGCGTTCTAGAGCAAAAATTAAACTCGCACGCAAGCACGGTAACCCCGGCCCTGGAGGAGGAGGAGCGGAGAGGGGAAAAGACTGGCGGGGAGGGAAGACGAGGAGTGGCAGGGAAGAGGTTGGAAGGGGAAGAGTCTGGGGTTTGGAACGAAGAGGAGGAAGAAGTGGAGCAGCAGAGGAGGAGGAAGAGAGGACGAGGAGAGGAAAATGAGACTTGCGAGCTTGGAGGCAAGAGAAAGAGGAGGAGAGTAAAGAGTAGCAGGAAGAAAGAGGCAGAGGATGTAATGACAAGACGGAGACACACTACAAAACCAGGAGAAAAAGGAGGAAGAAAAGGAAAAGGAAGGACTCGAAGGATGGAAGAGAAGAAAAATAAACAGGCATCAAAGGGGAGGAAAAAGGAAGTCAGACGATGGAGGGAACAGAAGAGAAACAAACAGCAGTGAGGAGGAGGGAAAGGAGGAAGAGTCAGAGGATAGAAAAAAAAGGGAGGACAAAAAAAGATACCGCAGTGAAAGTCCTAACGAATGTGGCCGCCAGAGGGGAAGGTTGAAGCGCCATCGATATAAAAGTTCGTAGTCTCGGGAAAGTTCGCAAGACAAGTTCCTCTATCACCCAGTCGACCTCACGCGCGCTTATTCTGCAAGGCTGGATCGTGTTTCATTATGGGGGGGGGGGGAGAGAGAGAGAGAGAGAGAGAGAGAGAGAGAGAGAGAGAGAGAGACAGGAGAAAACGAAGAAAACGCAAGACAGAGAAGGGAAAAGAAGAGAAAGAGGAGAGAAAAGGAAAGGAAGAAGAGACGAAAGGAGGAAAAATAGATAAAAGAAAAATAATCAAACAGAAAAGGAAAGAGGGAGAAAGAGCGAGAGAAGAGAAAACAAGAAAGGAAAAAGGATACAAAAGGAAGGAAGGAAAAACTAGACGAGAGAGGAGAAGAAAAGGAAAATAATCAGACCGAAGAGAAAAGAGGGAGGAAGGGCAAGGCAGAGAGGGGAAAAGAAGAGAAAGGAGAACTTGGGAGAGTAATTATGGCCTCCTAACGCGGCGCACATACATCAGAGGCGGCCGCGGGGCTCCCCAGACGGCTACTCCACAGGGGCCGCACGCAAGAGCTTGAAGGGGGGGAGAGGAGCGAGAGGAGGAAGCGCTTGGAACACACTACCAGGATCAAAATAATAGCCGGTAAGGGAAGGCCTCAGTAGGGGAAGGTCTCTGCAGGGTGAACTGGTAAAGTCGCCACAATGAAATGATGCCCCAAATTCCCTCCTCTCCTTGCCCCAACCCAGCATATTGAGGCCGAGTTCTTATGAGGAAAAAGATATCGAACAAGAGAGGGATCATACGAGGACCAGATCGAATGAAGGAGGGATCGTTAAGAGAGATCACAAAAAGCAGAATCGCACAGCGGGAGATCGTATGGGGAAGAGAGATCGTAAAAAGAGATCGTAGGAGGCGAGATCGTAAAAGAAAACGCAAGAGGGCGAATTTGTAAATGAGAGAGAGAGAGAGAGAGAGAGAGAGAGAGAGAGAGAGAGAGAGAGAGAGAGAGAGAGAGAGAGAGAGAGAGAGAGAGAGAGAGAGAGAGAGAGAATGCCCAGAGTTTAGCAGTAGATTGGCCAACTTTGACAACTGCAGCGTTAGTCTTTGGGGTCGCAAGGTCAGTAGAAGAGTAACCTCCTCATTCTCTTTCTTCTCCTCCTCCAGTGTGCCTCTCGAGTGGAAAAAGGCCAATATTACCCCAATCTTTAAGAAAGGAGAAAAAAAATAAGCCAGTAATTATCGTCCCATCATACGTCTGTCCTAATTAAACTATTCGAAAAAATAATCAGGGATAAAATGATCACTTTCCTTGAAACAAATGATTTGATAACTGATAGTCAGCATGGATTTAGTAGTAATCGGTCTTGCCTTACCAACCTATTAACCTTTTTCAACGATGTTTATACATGTTGGGACGCCCGAAGCCCATATGACGTAATTTACTTAGATTTGCAGAAAGCTTATTTCTGCTCGGTGGATTGACGCCAAAATCACTATACCCTTATTTTTCCCATCAGTTCCCTTCACAATCTTTCCCACGGTCTCCCTCTCCCTCTCCCTCTCTCTCTCTCTCTCTCTCTCTCTCTCTCTCTCTCTCTCTCTCTCGTCTATTCAGGTGCTGCCAAAGACTATTTGATTCTGAGAGAGAGAGAGAGAGAGAGAGAGAGAGAGAGAGAGAGATTGAAAATCAGACCAGTGATTTTACATTAATCAGAAGACTCCAAAACGTTGCATTTCTACTCTAGTTGTTATTAAGTTTAAGGAAGTGACGGTCGAGCTTAATTTTGAAGGAGTCAATCGTGTTACACTGGACCACTGACGGGCTTATTCATTCTCGCACTACAACGTTGGTGAAGAAAAGCAGTCTGAATTGTGTCATCGATCATAAACAATGTTGATCTGTCTACATTCGTGAAACCATTAAGTATTTAAAACATTCGATCAGTTTTCCTCAGGCGACGTTTCTCAAGAGCGTTGCCGACGCTGAACACCTTCTAATTTAGCAATATCCTTTGCATGGTGGTATTACATCTTTATTCTTGAATACAAAGTTTAACATTCTGTTCGCTTTATTTGCTGCATCGATGCATTGCTGTGAGAATTTGAAAGTCTTTGACGCATTGAACGCTTTCGTATTCGAACTTCTTATTCGAAGGACCTGGCACTTGTCTACGTTAAAGGGCATCTCCCATCTATCCGACCAAGCTGAAATTTTGTGCCAATCTTTGTGTCGTCTGCAAATTTACTAATGCGGTTATTGAGTCCAACATCCACGTCGTTGATGTAAATAATCCGTCGATCACTACTCTTTGTTGTCTGTTGCTCAACCAATTCGCGATCCATTGGTTTACTTGACCGTCAATACCTCTTTGCTTTAATTTAAATCAAGATAGACTACGTCGTCGTTATAAAAGGTTAATAGGTTTGATAGGCAGGATCTTTCGAAGTTAGATCTCCTTTCTTGAAAATCGGTGTCACGTTAGCCTTTTTCCAAGTCAGGTCCAGGACTTTTTTTTTTACAGTTGGCTGCAATATTTTCTTTAACCTGTAAAACAATTTTCTCTCATTGACTGATTGTTTAATTTCGCTATTAAACCACGGTGGGCTTTGTGTTCTGCTGAGTGAGTTCTACGTTGCCGTCATCTGATAGTTGTATTTCTGTTAGTTTTGTCGGTTTACTTTATTTTCGGTCACTGATTAATGAGCTTTAATGTCGACGCGCACTAAGTTATGAGCGCACGAAGCGAGGTGTGCTCCTACCGTGACCCAACTGCCTAGGTTAGCTTGGGTTGTTATCACACGGTCGAGTATATTATTTTGTCGAGTTGGCTCAGAAACCATTTGGCTTAGATAATTTTCTTCTAGAAATTCGATCATTCTATGTGACTCGCCTTCTGTACAGGTTAAAGTCTCCTAATATCAGTGAGTCTGTACATTTCAAGGTCGTCATCAGAGAGAGAGAGAGAGAGAGAGCGTGCGTGCGTGCGTGCGTGCTTATTCGCACTAATAAATTAATGTCACATATAATTCATCATAGCCAAAAAGAGAGACTCGGTGATTGAAGACCGTGCTACCAGATCAGTACCAAGCGATTTAGAAAAGAATGTGGTCTAGATGGTCTAAGCTATTGGTCTAGGTAATATTCATAAGACTTCAGGTTAGAGTTTGAGTGTTACTTACGGAACACCCCAAAGATCACACGAAAAAAAAAAGTACGTCTCGGCAACCATACACTTGCTATTTAACTGTGCATCACTATCTAATCTATATATCAGCCTATCTATCGTGGGAGTTCTGGCTAAACAAGTGCCAAGAAATGCTAAACAATGATCCAAAAAGATCTACCAAAAAATGTCGGGTACAGAACAAGGTTGGTGATGTTGTTGTGGTGGTGGTGGACGTTGTGGGGTAGCGCTGTTAGTGTGTGTGTGTGTGTGTGTGTGTGTGTGTGTGTGTGTGTGTGTGTGTGTGTGTGTGTGTGTGTGTGTGTCAGGGGGGGTAAGATGGGCGGAGACAACAGAGCCAGCATTATACAAGACTAGCTAATCAATATAATCAACAACTCACATTCCATATTACCTTTGTAGTGTCGAGCAGCGCTGATGAAAGGGACCATGGTAGGTAAGACATGGTTTATTGCCCTCTCCGCATACTTAGTGAGAGCTCTTCCGGACATGACAGTAACGTAGCAGTATCAATAAAACGATACTTACCGACTGACTCCACAATAACGATGCTAGATATCTGACTCCAATTTGCCACATGTTACGTAAGATCACTGTATATATATTTTTTTTCATGTAGTACTAGTTGTGTAAGTGGTCTTAGAAGTAGTAGCATAGTAGTAGTAGTAGTAGTAGTAGTAGTAGTAGTAGTAGTAGTAGTAGTAGTAGTAGTAGTAGTAGTAGTAGTAGTAGTAGAAAAAGAAGGAAAAAAAAGACGAAGAAGAAGAAAAAGGAAAAAAAGAAGAAAAACAAAAACGAAAAAGAAAAAAGAAAAAAGAAAGACAAAAAAGAAAAAGACGAAGAAGTAGAAGAAGAAGAAGAAGAAGAAAAGTAGCAGCAGTAGTAGTAGTAGTAATAGTAGTAGAAGTAGGTAAAGAAACGATATATATGTCAAATTTACTGCAACTGTGCTTCCATTTGGCGGCCGAATATCGAGTTTAAAACGAATCCTTTTGTTTACTTCATCTATATTTCTTTAGCGATCGTAGCTTTCAACTCAACGACCATAACACACACGATACAAAAACGATACACAAAAATATGACAGGTAAATAGAGGCATTGACACCTTAATCTTTTAGAACAAAAACGTCTATATATGATTAGTATTACAACACACTCACACAAAACTTGCAACACACACACTTCGATAATGTAGTTAGCGGCGCCTCCACTCTGCAGCCATTATGAATATTTGATCACCTCATGAGCCAGTTATCGACTCCTCGGCCACTCCGCCAGACACATATGGCCTTTGTAAAAACATGGAAGAATGAAAAATACTAACAGAAAGAAACCTTGCTACACTGCTCTCTCTCTCTCTCTCTCTCTCTCTCTCTCTCTCTCTCTCTCTCTCTCTCTCTCTCTCTCTCTCTCTCTCTCTCTCTCTCTCTCTCTCTCTATCTATCTATCTATTTATATCTATCTATCTATATCAATTAGTCAGGCACTCACTCACTCACACAAACAAACACTCAAAGAAACACACACACACACACACACACACACACACACACACACACACACACACACACACAGACACACACACACACACATGGCAGCTTCAGGGAATGAGTTACTCTATAAGTCCCTCCCCTTCCATAAATCTAATTTGCCTTCGTTAAAATCCTCCAATTGTATTTACATCAATGACGCTCCTGCTCAAATTGCTTCACTACCCTATTCGTGAAGTAGTTTGTACATATCTCTTTCCTGAGCATGACTTGATCCAATTTATACCCTTTGCTACATGCCCTGAAGTACTTTATCGAACTCTCCCTTTTTCAACTTTTTCAATCATCTTTGCCATTAACCCGTCCGCTGCGATTGGCACGGATTTGGCTTTCACTGTTAGCCTGGTCACTATACTCCCATGTCTTTCTCTGCCTCTGTGGTGGATAGTGGAGTGTTTCCCATGTGGTATTGGTGTGCTGGATATCCCCTCTTCATTGAATAGTAGCAGACACTTTTTGTTCCATTGCTGTAGCTTGGTGAGGTCTGCCTGTATGAAATCAGTAGTCAAGTGGTTAAAATAAGTCTCTACTGAGTCACCCCGCAGCCAATGTACGTATTTCCAAAGGGTCTAAATCATGCTTCTCTAGTTTTGCATTCCAGCACAAGAATGAATGATACAAGGAGTAACCTTTCCCTGAGTTCGAGCATCGCACAATTTAACAGGCAGTGGTTTAAACCTTTACTCACTGATCCAAAATCGCTACCTGACCTTCGTAAAAAACAGAAAGCGATATAAAATTAAAGTATCGAAACCTTGGCTCGTGCAGGTGCCGGCTAACAGGACGTCACCAAATGCCAACAGAAAGCGACTGATGCATGGGACTCCTTCTGTTTTGCCCTGCTTTCTGTCGTTTCCTGTCCTGTGTTAGCCTGTGTCGTCCTGTCTTGTCCTCTCTTGCTCTATCCTGTCATGTCTTGTCCTGCCCTACCCTGTCCCTGTCCTGTGCTTGCCTATCCTGTCCTACCCTACCCTACCTTGTCCTGTGCTTGCCTATCCTGTCCTACCCTACCCTACCTTCTCCTGTGCTTCCCTATCCTTTCCTGCTATGTCCTGCTCTCTCCTACACTCTTCTGCCCTGCTCTGGCCCCCGTCCTGTGCTGTTCTGCTCTGCCCTGCTTTTTTTCTGACGTCATATATGTACTTCATGGACGAGCCTTCCCAGAAACTGTCCATCATTGCGAAAATCCTGTTTTACTTGTCTGGTGTCCGATTATTATTGAACGACTTACATAATCGTATTGCCGGATTTTAGAAACTTGAAAGGTTAACATTTAATTCATATGTCTGACTGTCTCTCTCTCTCTCTCTCTCTCTCTCACACACACACACACACACACACACACACACACGGAGAAGAAATATGAAACATGAATGGCCCATGAAGCGAGATGCAGGCTTGCTCTCCGAAAGAATGGAAGGGGAGGGAGGGAGAGAGGAGGGGGGAAGGAAGGGGAAGGAGGAGGGGGGAGGGGCAGAAATAGAAAGGATGAATATAAGGGAAGGAAAAATAGCAAGGAAATAAGATTGCAAAGAGGGGAACACGCGCATCGGAAGAGCGGGAGAAGAGAAAAGAAGAAAAAGGAAAGAATGGGAAGCAGGTATTTGTGTGTCTGTGTGAGTGTGTGCGTGTGTGTGTGTGTGTGTGTGTCCGCCCGTAACCTTGATGTATGCGTGCGTTAGAAAAGACGGAAGGCGGACGAAAGAAGGAAGGAAAAATGTAAGCAAGGGAGTGAAAGAAAAAGAGAAACAGAAGAGAGCTCGCTGATAAATTCGACCCGAGCCAAACACGAAGGCATGCGAGAGACTTTGACGGGAAGAGAAAGAAAAAAAGGTCATTTGTTCTTCTCTTCCTTCCCTATTCCATCATCTCCCTTTCGCTTCTCTTTCTCCTCTCCTTTTTTTTTCTCCATTTTCCATATGAGATTTCTTTTACGGCTTATCCACGTAAATTCCTCCTCCTTTTTTTCTTTCCCTCCTCCTCCATCTCCTATTCCTCCCTCTCATCACCATCATCATCGTCATCATCATCTCTCTTGCCATTCTTCCAGTCCTCCACCTCCTCTCTCATCTCTTTTGTTTTCCTCACTCACTCTCCTCCTCCTCCTCCTCCTCCTCCTCCTCCTTTCTTTTCCCCTTTTTCCGTTTCTTTTCTTGCCTTATTATTCTCTCTCTCTCTCTCTCTCTCTCTCTCTCTCTCTCTCTCTCTCTCTCTCTCTCTCTCTCTCTCTCTCTCTCTCTCTCTCTCCTCCTCCTAATTTCCCTTCCTTCCTCCTCCATTCCTTCCTTCCTTCCTTCCTTCCTTTTCCTCCCTCCATTCGCTTCCCTTCCCTTCCCTTCCCTTCCCTTCCCTTCCCTTCCCTTCCCTCCCTCCCTCTCTGCCTTACACCCTTAAGCAGAACTCAACTTTCTGGAGAGGGAAATTGAACACCGAAAGCAGAGCAGCGCCTCCTCCTCCTCCTCCTCCTCCTCCTTCTTTTCCAGCTGATTCTTCTCCTCTTGCTTGTTTATGTCCTCGTTCTCTTCCTTTTCCTCCTCCTCCTCCTCCTCCTCCTCCTCCTCCTCCTCCTCCTCCTTCTCCTGAAACAATGACTTTAAGACGACTAAATCACGAATTGTTGTACAGCGAGAGAGAGAGAGAGAGAGAGAGAGAGAGAGAGAGAGAGAGAGAGAGAGAGAGAGAGAGAGAGAGAATGAGATCAGGTGTCTCACTAATGTTTCTTCTCGTAACTTTGGCCGCAGGTTTTTTTTATCCGAATCGCTTCTCTTACGGCAGGAAAGAAATAAAAGGTAGAGAAAATGGGTTCAGGGCGTGTCGAAACTCGCCCGCTGCAACACACCATGAACCCACGGGATGGAGGAGGGAAAGGGACGGCGGGAAGGAAGAGAAGGACGGAAGGAAAGATAGGAAAAAAGTTGTTATTTTTTACAAAGGAGGAAGTTCAAGTGCAAGAAAAAAAAGAAAAAAAACAGGAAGAAAAAGGCCCCTCTAGAAGCTGCTCCAGTTAAAAAGAGAGAGAGAGAGAGAGAGAGAGAGAGAGAGAGAGAGAGAGAGAGAGAGAGAGAGAGAGAGAGAGAGAGAGAGAGAGAGAGAGAGGCCAAAAGAAAGGGTTGAGAAGTGCCCTGATGCTAAAACGGAAGAAAGCTGTTCCAGAATTTACAAGCAGAAGGGACAAAAGAATGAAGATGCTGGGTAACTCTTGTATAAGGGACTTGGACAGATTAGGGATGAACAAGAGTAGAAAGTCGAGTGCAGCGAGGCCGCGTGAGGGGGGGAAGCATGCAGTTATGAAGTTAAGTAGAGCAGTCAGCATGAAAATATCGATAGAAGATAGAAAGAGTACTAGACTGTTTAGTAAAAGGAGGATAGCTGATGAGACGAAGAGCCTCACGCCGGTATTATAAGACATTCGCTTTTCACATCAACCATTTATGAAGGTCAAAGAGGGGATCAATCGCGTTATAATGAGTGTTTTTTAGGTTCATGGTACAGAGGAAGGCTCAGACTACCACGAGTCATAAAACTACTCCGGGAAATGCCCACAAATCTTACGAAAGCCTTGTTATAAATGTGTACTTGGGGGACGAGATGTTTTAGAATACGATCCTAGAACTTTACTGTCCAAAAGAGCTGTCTGATAGAGTGTGACAGAGTGAGTGACAGAACAGATTCCTGCGGGACACTACTATTAATAGATTTAGGGGAAGGATAAAATACTCAATCTCTTCAATCCACAATATCCTGCAATACAACTACCTCTCCTAGTAACTAAAATTTAAGAGAAATAAAACTGTTGTTGAGTTTAGTAAAAAAAGTTAATCAGCAAGAGGAAAAAAATCTACATAGTATTATCCTTAAAATCTGTAATAAAAAACACGAAAAACGAAGCTCAGTTATTTTATTTATTTATTTTATTTTTTTATGCATTCCTCTGGCAAACATTAACGTTGGTTGTGTGTATCAAGTGGTCAGGATTACAGGATTGAAGAGATGAAAAGATCAGTTAACAATGATTCTCTCTCTCTCTCTCTCTCTCTCTCTCTCTCTCTCTCTCTCTCTCTCTCTCTCTCTCTCTCTCTCTCTCTCTCTCAATTCCTTACCTACAGAGAGAGAGAGAGAGAGAGAGAGAGAGAGAGAGAGAGAGAGAGAGAGAGAGAGAGAGAGAGAGAGAGAGAGAGAGAGAGAGAGAGAGAGAGAACAAATCAGTAATACAACACACACACACACACACACACACACACACACACACACACACACACACACACACACACACAACACTCTACTCACATCTCGCTACAGTTTTATTTTTCTATTAGCGACATTAACAGGCTTTTAATGGCGCGACATAAACTCCATCACGACAGTCTACGCACGTACATTAACAGGCCCAGCGACAGCACTCCCCCCCCTCCCCCTCCCCCTCCCCTTCCCCCTCTCCCCCCCTCCCGAGCCACCCTCACCTGTCCCCTCCCCAAGTCCCTACCTGCTTATTGACACACCTTTTATAAGCACCTGGCAGCTCACCTCCCTACTTTTTTACACCTGCTAGTAGTTGATAAGATTATGTAATGGATTTTTTTTTTTTTACTTATTTTTTATGTAGTTTTTTCTTAGCTGTAATTTCACTTTATTTAGATGTGTTTTTTTTCTTTTTTTTATCATTTTCTGTGTGTATTTAGGAGACTAAGTACCATATATTTTTCTCTTCATTTTTTTGTTTTGTTACCTGGAGATAAATTTTTCCGCGTTTTTTTCCTACTATTCCTTCCGTCCTACCCTCCCTTTCTTTCTTTTCCCTTTCCCCTACACTCCCTTCCCTTCCGTCCCACCCTCCCTTTCTTTCTTTTCCCTTCCCTTCGTTCTGCACTCCTTCTCCTCCCATTCCTTTCCCCTACACTCCCTTCCCTTCGTCCTACCTTCCTATTCCTCCGTCTCACCTACTCTCTCCCTTCCTTTCCCTCCCCTTCGTTTTCCATACACTTGCCGAATCTACTTTCTTTCCTAGTAAATGTAACTCTCCTTCCCTCTCCCCCCTTTTATTTTTTCTCCCCTTTCCTCTTCCCATCCACCTCCCCTTCCTACCTCCCCTAGCACTTTCCCTTTCTCCCTCCCACTCTTTCTACCTCCCTGTGTTCACCCTCGACTCACCACTCTCAACTATGTAAGTCTCCCTTCTTCCTTTCCTCCCTCTCTCCCTCCCCTTCACACCTGACGATTTCCCTCTCTTTCTCCCTCCCCGCCACGCATTGTAGTCTCCCTACCTTCTCTCCCCATCACAATTAACCCCTCCCTCTCCCTCTCCCTCCCTCCCCTTTCTTCACGCGTTGCAATCTCCCTCCCTCTTCCCCTCGATCTCTCCCCTTCACACCTTCACCCTCGCTCTCCCTTCCTCCATCTCCCTCGCCTATCTCCCCTCCCTTAAACACCTGGAACTCATTATCACCCTCGCATATCTCCCACTTTCCCTTTCACCTCTCTCTCCCTACCTGACACACCTGGACTTTTGCCTCCGTTCAGCCCTTTCCCTGCATAACAGTCCATATCTTCAGCTTAAAATGTATACAAGCTGAGAGGAAGTGTGTCTAGTCTAGTCCCTCCATGTTAGAAAAGGAAACTTAGAGGAGGAAGACGAGGAAGAAATAAGGAAGCATGGAAGAGCAGGCCACTGAACAGGTTAATGGTTTATACGGAGGCATTCTTTAGTGATTTTACCGAAGAGGAGTAGTTGGAAGAATTAAAGGAGGAAAAGAAGGAAAACAAGAAGGAGGAAAAGGATTAGTAGAAGTAGTAACCTTGTTAGTTATTGCAATGTTACCAGTAGTAGTAGAAGTTGTAGCAGAAAAAGGAGGACCAGCCAGAGAAAAAAAAGAGGTACAGGAAGAGGAAGAAGAGCAGGAGACGGAAGAGGAAGAGGAGACGGAAGAAATTTAGGAGGTAGTGCAGTTGGCAGTGAAGGCTGAACGAAACGGTGGTGTTTTGGGAGAGGAGGAGGAAGAGGAGGAGGAGCAAGTGGAAAGAGGAAGAGGAAATGTCTGAGTCAGTTTCCTATCACGCTTGGAGGGAGGAAGGAGAGGAGGAAGGAGGAAGTAGGAAGGAGGGAGGAAAAAGGGAGAGAGAGGAGAGAGAGAGTGAGAGAGAGGAAGGTTATTCAGAGAGAGAGAGAGAGAGAGAGAGAGAGAGAGAGAGAGAGAGAGAGAGAGAGAGAGAGAGAGAGAGAGAGAGAGAGAGAGAGAGAGAGAGAGAGAGAGAGAGAGAGAGAGAGAGAATAAGCAAAAAGCAAAACATAGCAGCAGGCGAGTTGAAAGGAAGTTGAAAAGGAGTTGAAAAGTAGGTTGGGCATGTAGGAAGCACGCATTCAGCCAGGTGCAAGCATTGGGAAAAACAATGCCAACAACAGAGAGAGGTAGGTCGACAAGGGAGGAATAAGAAGAGAAAACGATGGGAGAACACTGGGAGGCATATAGAAGTAGGTTAGAAGGATAGGAAGAGAGATTGATTGATAACTTTGGCGTTCTTTCTTGGCGCCGCTACGAAGAGGGAACAAAAGTGGAAGAGGAAACTAGGTGAAGCAGGATGGGCAGAGATAAAAGTGGTGATGGAGGAGAGGAAGAGGAAAGAGAGGGAGCCAGAGAGAGATAGAGAGAGATAGAGAGAGGAGAGAGGGGAGGAAGGTAGGGAGGAGGAGGGATAGGAGGGAAGGATTCTGTCTGCCGAGGGAATGAGAAATGAAGGCACGAGGAGGAGGAGGAGGAGGAGGAGCACGAGGAGGAGGAGTGGATGATATGTGATATGGAGATTTAATTCAATCAACGAGTCCAAGAACAATGGCAAAACAACCTGCCTGCCTATACCTGCCTACCTGCCTGCTTCACTAACTGGATGCAGGCCGCTCACCTACCTGGCTTACCGGCTGAGTGACTGACTGACTGACCGACTGATTGACTGAGATAGAAGGAGGTGGGAGACAGAGAAAGGGGAGAGATAAAGTGAGACAGAAGGAAAGAGAAGGAGAGGTATAGAGGAGAAACAGAGAGAGGGAAAGTGAGAGAAAATGAGATGGATAAAAATGAAGAGGAAAAGAGAGGGACTGACTGACTGACTGACTGACTGACTGACGGACGGAAAGGCGTGCTAATGAAGAGAAATGTGATCCCTCTACCCTTTCGAGACAGCAGGCAAAATTCTCGATATGAAAAATGCAGTAGCGAGTTTTTCTGTATCCTGATTCGTGGTTCTTTTATCTCTCCCTCTCTGATGATGATGATGATGATGATGACTATGAAGATCAACGTCACCATCATCATCATCACCACTATTATACTTCTCCTCTTGAAGCTGCACTTGCCTAATTTCCTCTTCCTCTTTCTTTATTTCGTTTTCCTCTTTACAACCTTTCTCTGCATTTCCCATCACCATCACCTTCTTCTTCTTGTTGTTGTTCTCGCCGTCTTTCCTTTCCCTCTCCTTTATCTTTATCCTGTTTCTCTGGTTTTATTCTCTTCATCTCCATTCTCCTCTTCTCTTTTCCTCATCTCCTTTTCCTTTCCAACAGTGTCTAATCCAATTTTCTTTTTGATACCCTCCCTTCTCCTCCGGCCCTTGTCTATCTTCCTGCCCTCATCTCTATATAGAACCTTCCTTATCCTTCCCTACCTTTCCCTATCCTACTCTTCCCTTCCATTCCCTTCCTCCAACTTCCTAATCCAATTTTCTTTTTGATACCCTCCCTTCTCCTCCGGCCCTTGTCTATCTTCCTGCTCTCATCGTTGTATAGAACCTTCCTTATCCTTTCCTTCCTTTCCCTATCCTACTCTTCCCATCCATTCCCTTCCTCCAACTTCCCATCACTATTGACATCCTTAGTTCTATCCTCATCCTTCCTCTACTATAAAAATCTTACTTCCATCCTCCCCTTACCTTCCTTTTCCATTCGACCTCTGTCTGAATCCATAGCCCTTTTTTTCTTCCTTTCTACTTTTCAATACTACCTTCCCTTTCCTTCTTTCCCTTCAGCTCTCACCCTTCACCTTCTGTTTCTCTTCCACTTCCCCTCCAAATAATATAATATGGAAATCACATACACATACTAATAAATAATACACACAAATAATACATACACATAGATGATACACATTTTTGCCTTCATCCTAGCCTGCTTTTTCATTCCTTTATTTTCCCTTCCTTTCCTCTAACGACCAATCCTAACATATTATCCTTTCCCTTCCTTTCTCTTTTGTTTTTGTCTTTCTTTAACTTCCTATCATCCACTGTTTAAGATGATAGCCCCTCCCCTCCTTCTTTTTTTTACGTTCCAAAACTATCATTTCCCCTTTTGCTTTCCTTTCCCCATCCCTTCTCTTCCTTTTCCCTTTCCTTTTGCTTCCACCTACCCTTCCTTTCTCTTTCCAATCCTTTCCCCTTCCCCTCTCTTCCATTTATTTCCTTCCACTTCCGCTTTCCTTCCCTTACTTACCCCCTTCCTCTCCCTTCCCTTTTCTTCCATTCCCTACCCCTTTCCCTTCCGTTTTCTTCCCCTGCTTCCCTCGTGCCTGCGCCCTCAGCCACAAAGCAGGCACCCGCAACCCCGATACTGCTGCAATACATTCTTCTAAGTCTCCCCTTTGTTCCAGAGTTCAACATACTTGCCTTCTGCTATTTGCCACAAGTCCCTTACGTGTGTGTGAGGGCGGGGGGGAGCTCTGTATGTGTGTGTGTGTGTGTGTGTGTGTGTGTGTGTGTGTGTGTGTGTGTGTGTGTGTGTGTGTGTGTGTGTGTGTGTGTGTCTTACATCCGGCACTGCTTTAAGTGGTGGTGGTGGTGGTGGTGGTGGCTCTGGTATCGTGTGGAAGTGGAGTTGGTGATGGTGGTGTTGGAAGTGATGGTTGTGGTGATGGTTGTGTTGGTGGTGGTGATGATGGTGACGAGAATGTAGTAGTATTAGAGAAGGAGGAGGAGGAGGAGGAGGAGGAGGAGGAGGAAGAGGAGGATGAAGAGGAGGAAGAGGATAAAGGGAGCCTACACATTTGACCTTTCTCTCACTCTCACTCTCTCTCTCTCTCTCTCTCTCGACACTTAAAAAAAAAAACGAGAACATGAATAATATCAAGTCAAAACCCACAACAAAAAGGAGAATTTGTAACACACACACACACACACACACACACACACACACACACACACACACACACACACACACGGGCTCAGAATTTCATCAGTGTGAGTGGCATTTTATTTTTTAACGAGGACAAGTGACAAGAACACAGCCTAATGCTCAATGATACATCACTTCTGTCAGCGTTACAATAATAATAATAATAATAATAATAATAATAATAATAATAATAATAATAATAATAATAATAATAATAATAATGGTTGATGGATTAATATGAACGCGTTTTTTAATATCTGTGTAGGGGAACGTAATAATAATAATAATAATAATAATAATAATAATAATAATAATAATAATAATAATAATAATAATAATAATAATAATAATAATAATGATGATAAGCTTGAGCGGCCACAAGCTTTCACTGAATCATCAAAATCGTTTCATTGATCCGTCCTCCTCCTCCTCCTCCTCCTCTTTCTCCTCCTCTTCCTCTTCCTCCTCCTGACTGTCCCCTGTCCACCTGCCCCCCCCTACCCCCGCCCCCCACTCCGCGGTCCACGCTCCACACCTGTCATTATTGTATTATACCTGATCCACCCTTTCCTGCGTCATCACCACTGCCTCATCAACCCCCCCCCCCCACCCCACCTCACCCACCCACCCCGATCACTACCACCCCAAAAAACACCAACCCCCACCACAACCACCACCTCGATCGCCACAATCACCAACACATTTGCCATCACCGACACCTCTAACACCACCGTCACTAGTACCTCTATCATTACCACCATCATCATCATCATCACTATTGCAATCACCACCCTCATCACTGTTACTACCACCACCACCATCACCACCCTCATTATACATCACCTCCACCATCCCCACCTCCACCATTTTTTTTTATATAGGTGACATTTCGATTGTAAGTAATGAATAATGTTTTTTTTTTTTCCTTACCATTTGCATTGATGTTGTTCGTCACACCCACTCTTTTCTTTATGGTATACCCACCTCCACCCCCCCACCCTCATCACGCACGTCTCAAGGGGTATAATCTATCGAGTTCGCAAACACTAGCATTGTTGCAGAAGTATCGGGACGCTGCATTGCTCCTAACTATCGGAAATCAATGCCCGGCGAACTGAAAAACACCAAGAACGTCAATGCATTTAAAAGCAAACTGCGGACATTTCTGTTTGCGCCGCGGAGCCAAGGCAGCGGCGGCCGATGCTGACCTTCTTTGTGTTCCGGAAAGTTTTAATTATTGAGGCTAAACTTATTGGTGTTCCTGATTCCATTAATTTCTTTATACAGAACTACTTTGTTATTGATTGCTTTAGTGTTTTCGTGCTGAAGTAGAAATATATCTTGCTCTTAATTTCTTTTTGTGTTGAAACATGTACGTGTTTCCTGTATGATTTATATATGTACACTCAGATTTTTATTTTCTTTATGCATTTATTGAGACTGAAATCAGTGCTAACAATGAATATCTTCAGTATTTGCACAAAATGTTTTACCGTCAAGTTAAAGGCAACTGTTGGGCAATCCAAAGCCTCTTATAAATGTTGCTACATAATTGTCTGAAGTTCTGGAATGTCATGAAATAAAACAACAACAAAATTAAACTGCAACTACCAGCGACCCCCTCAACAACAAAAACAACAACAACAACAACAACAATAACAACAACAACAACAACAACGTCACCTAGTCTCCAGTCTCCCACACCCGCCGCCGTCAGCACCACCACCACCATTAACAACACCGTCACCACCGCTAACAACAACAACAACAACAACGTCACTTGGTCTCCCACACCCGCCGCCGTCACCACCACCACCACCACCACCAAAACCAACACCACCACCAACAACAACAACACCGTCACCCAGGCTCTCACACCAACACCGTCACCGCGCCGACACAATCACCAGCGCCGCTAAATTTACGGTCCCGCCTCCGCCACCATTAAACACAGATATCACCCTCAATGGGAGACTTCCGCGAACACACCAGGCCCGCAGCGGCAGCCTCGAGCCTCCCCACGACACACAACACAACACTTTTACCCGCACCCACAACACAGAGTACACAAGAGACGCCACTTACCGAGCCTTCCTATCAACGTTGCCAGATTGTCGTACTCAGCCGCTTATATTTCCCGACTTCCTACCCCAAAACTGTCTTCTGGGGTCTAATAACGAAACTCATTTATAGTTATCATTAATAGAGTTAGATCCTGATGTTTCTTGGCAATAGTTAGGCGTCAGAAACCGGTAAATACTATGCTCTGAGTACGAGTATCTGGCAACGGTGTTCCCTATTATGGTCTTTTTAACGTGAACTACAGTCTCAGAGCATATACTCCTTGTTATACACATCCTCAACAAATGTGCAGGACAGATAACACGTACTGAGTCTATTATGTCCACGTAGTACAGTCTCAGGCCACATACTCCTCGCAACACACCATAACAGAGCTCTCTAAGTAGTGTTTCAATCGCCGGACACACCCACAGTACACCCGAACACAAACTTCCTTGCCTTTTCTTCTTCTCCTCTCTTATCTCTCGCAATTTCCTTCTCTTCGTGATTTTCCTCCTTTCTGCAGCTATATTTCCCTCCACTCTCTTTCCTTTGAGCCTCCTAGTCCATATAATATACATAACATTGCCTCTTAACACATCGTATTACAACAAGCAAACTCCATATTTCCCTCGCCTGCATTTTTTTACTTACGTCTTATAAGATCTCTCATCATACGTAACTTTTTTTTATGTATACTATTACTTTAAGGCGCTACTATACTTCTTTGTACGAGTTTGATATGATTTGATTTGATTTGGTAACACGTAACACACTCCCGTCAACTACCATGTATTTGCTCCGTCTTATAACAAGTAACACACAATACCGTACATTCCGACTCCCTCATTTTCCTCGCCCTCATAACACATGCAGTCAAGTACCATGTTTTTGCTCGCTCTCACAGCACCTGCACGATACGCAACACTACTCACCCGCCGAAAACTGTTCCCGTGTGTTTGTATATTTGCACAAGGAGGCCACTTTGTCAGTCAAGCAGTCAGTCATTCTCCGCCGATTCAGTTTTGGGTGACCTCAAGTAAGTAGAAGTAAATGTATTGATTCAGACTCACATTCCTGACTTCTTTTCATTGGGATTTGCTCTGAATGTGTGTGTGTGTGTGTGTGTGTGTGTGTGTGTGTGTGTGTGTGTGTGTGTGTGTGTGTGTCTCTCTCTCTCTCTCTCTCTCTCTCTCTCTCTCTCTCTCTCTCTCTCTCTCTCTCTCTCTCTCTCTCTCTCTCTCTCTCTCTCTCTCTCTCTCTCTCTCTCTCTCTCTCACAAGCCATCATTTACCTATTTCCGTATTAACTAAAGAGAAAAATGTCCTTGCGTCCTGGTCAAACCTTTTTCGGCATGTCCTCTTGCTGTTCTGCCCACTAACTGAGCAAACTAACTCACTTAACTCGCTAACTAACTAATCAACTAACTAACAAGAACATTACGAGTCTGCAAGAGGTCGGTAGGGCTATACAAGGCAGCTCCTGGTAACCTGACTCCACCTTACCTCACTAACCATGAACTTATATAACCTCTTCTTGAATGCATCGATCGTATTAGCACTCACCGCATTACTGCCAAGCCCTCTCCACTCATCCACCACTCTATTGCAAACCTATTCTTGCTTATGTCTTGGTTGAATCTGAATTTATCCACCTTAAACCCATTGCCATTCATATGCTAAGCAAGCCCTTAAATAGTAACTAAGGCCCCTTTAATGGCAACTTAACCTTTAAAGAATAGTTGGCAGCTTTCATCAACCTCTAACTTGGTTTCCTCATATGGTAACACAACCTCTCCTATTTTATGGCAATCTAGACCCGCGTATGGTAATGGACAACTCTTAGGTCGATATTATAAGACCATTTCGCTTCTAACATCAACTATTTCTAAAGGTCAAAGAGGGAGGTAATTGAGTTATAATGAGTGTTTCTTTAGGTTCATGGTACTGAAGAAGGGACAAACTACCATCAGGTTAAAAAAAAACTACTCCTGGAAATGCCCAATCGTCCTAGGAAAGGCTTGTCCAATAGGTGAACTTAAGCGACAAAATGTTAAGTAATACGGCCCATAATGGTAACCTCATCTCTCCCTTTGCCCAGGTAAGGTACATTAGGGCCACACTTAAACCAATTCACTTACCCGAGAGGCCGCAGCGATGGACTAGAGCAGCCACATTATCCCGTCTCTTTGAAGTCCCTGTGAGCCATCAGCCGTTTGTGGCCCATAGAGGCGCGTGTCCCCTATCTGCACGGCCTCTTGCTTGGTTTATGGGCGAACGTTTATAACCCTGAGAGGCGCAGGCTAACCACCGCTGCTCCTTGACACGCCCATCGCTTAAGGCACCGTAATGTAGGTTCTCGAGGGACGCGGCGTGGCTGAGAGGGACAGAGACGGATCTTTGCTATTCCGTGGCATTCATTGCAGCCTGTAATTAAGTGTAGGTGACTAGAGAGGGTTGTTAACGGGGGGACTTGAGAAAATGTCCCGTCTGTCGGCTGAACACAGATTGCCTAACATGTATTTGATAAACTGAATAGGTAAATAGGAAATAACTGTATAAGAATGTAAGACTGTATAAGAATGAAGGACTGTAAGAAATCACTACAAGAAATGCAAGAAAGAGCGCATGATAAATAACTACAAGCACCTTTACTACGATTTTTTTTTTTTTTTTTTTTTACAGCTAAGGAGACAGCTCAAGGGCGCAAAGAAAAAAAAAGAAAAAATGGCCCGCTACTCACTGCTCCCGAACAGAGGTTAAAGGAGTGTCCAAAATCAGAGGTTAATTATAGGGGAGCATGAATAACTATGCTTTCAATTTCGCAAACCATATTATTCTTGGCTTTCCTGAGTGGAGTGTACAGTCTGTCCTGGCAAACCATTTTTCACTGCTATAACAAAGGATGAACGGAGGACACAAGATTACACCGCCTACTAAGTTCACATGTTCCTCGGCCTATCTGTCTACCTCAACCATTTACCTGCTATTCCGGCCTCATATATCTCCTTCCTCATTCACCTCCCATCCTGCCTGTTTTCCTTGCCCAGCTTATGTAAACTTCCTCGCTGTCTCAATGTTTATCTACCCGCCTGCCTGTCTCTCCGCATTCTAGCCCACTTCTCTGCCTATCGTTTTATTTCCCTGCCTGATTGCCTCGACCAACCACCACCACCACAGCGAAACAGGCTTCAGGGGTCTCTACACGGCCGCAAACTTATACTCGCCACCAGCAGCTCACTAAATATACGTTAAGTTCCACCAAGCTCCCCCCGGCATAGAATCACTCACAAGAGGTAGACACGCGTGTACTGTGCCCCCCAAGGAAACGCCTCACATATACAAGGGAGAGAACGCTGGCTGGCAAAGTTCCGTATTAAATATTCAGCTTACACCGGTTACGTAAATTCCAACTTTTAATACACTCGGATTTTAGAGGAACAGTCGACGCTGAGGTTTTTAATGCGAGTATTCGGTAACGCCGCGGAGGGAGCAAAGGGGAAGGGGAAGGAGAGGAGAGGAGAGGAGAGGAGAGGAGAGGAGAGGAGAGGAGAGGAAAGGAAAGGAAAGGAAAGGAAAGGAAAGGGGAGGGAGGAGAGGAAGGAGGAGAGGGTTTGAAGGGAAGGGAGGAGAAGGGAGGGGCGTCGTGATATCATTTTAACACGTAAGAAACAGGTATATTAGCACAGGTAGAAAGGTATATTAGCTCGGTACCACGTCGCTGCACACCCACGACCTGCCTTGCTCTCCCTCCCTGCTCCGTTTACTTAACCCCAAGACCCCCTATGATATTATTTACTACCACTTGTATGTTATCAGGTTTTTTTTTACCTGAATTATAGTTGTTAGCAAACCTCAGTGAATGTTATGTTAGGTTTCAAATGTGTACAGACTTCCTGTGTAGAGCGTTGTAATAAAAAGTAGTATGATGTATGAAACAGCATTAACAACAACACTAAAACATCAACACCACCAACATGCACTACCACCAAAGAAGGATACGTATAAATTAACACAGTCACCCACAACCACATGGCAGTCTCCCTCTCCTTCCTCTACTATTACTACCACTACCACTACCATCAATACCACTATTAAAACACAGTATCAGCATATAACACTGTCATCTACCTCTACATGTCTGTCTACCTACCTCCACAACACCATCACCAAAACCACCACCATCGTCACCAGCAACTGCCCCTAACACTCACGACTAACAAAGCGCCCCTTGCCTTATGTATCCTGTCTGTCTGGCTGTCTATGTGACCACCAGCGCCACCCATCTCCCATATCCTGTAGCATACCTTCCTCATCACCACAACCTCCATTCCACCACCACCACCACCAGCTCCACACACCTTACCTACCTGACTCCCTCCCACGCACCACCAACTCCACCATAGCAAGCCACACAACCACTATCACCACCAACATAACCACCATCTCCGCCTTCTCTTAACACCCACTACTAACACACCACCACCATCCACCGACACCTTGCCTACCTGACTCCCTCCCACGCACCACCAACTCCACCATACCAACCCGCACCACCGCTGCCTCCACCACGCCGGCCCTTCCCCAGCAGCAGCCGCCACATTTAATATGCAACCAGATAAATATTGTTGTTCCAGCGTAATGAATATGTTTAACTTTTGACAAACACGAGGAATGATTACACACAGGAGGCCGTGTAGGTTGGGGCGGCGCGTTCACTCACTCGCCGCGAATTTTATGCATAACAAACATTTTCATTCTATTTTATTTATGTTTGTTTTTTAATGTCCTACTTATGCTGCTGTCCCTGCTGCTGATGCCTGACGTTACTCCTGCTCCTGCTGCTGCCACTGCAAATCCTCCTCTTTCTCCTACTGCTCCTCCTCGTCCTCCTCCTCCTCTTCCTCCTCCTCTTCTTCCTACTCCTACTGCTTATGCTGCTGTCCCTCCTACCGTTATTTCTGCTGTTTCTACTACTACTACTACTACTATTACTACTGCTCTTTTTATTGGTATTTTTGTACTTGATACTTCTCCTCCTCCTTCTCCTCCTTCTCCTATTCCTACTTCTCCTGCTGACTCCCCTACTCCTACTATACCTGTCGCTCCTGCTATTATTACCGCCGCCGAAGCTGTTATTGCTGATGTTATTGCGTTCATTATTAATATTGCAGCAACTACTGGTCCTGTAATTCTCCCATAAACAACAACGATAACGGTTACTACGACTATTTCTACTACTACTACAACTACTACTAAAGATATTACTACTACTACTACTACTACTGCTACTACGACTACTGACATCGCTATCCTCCTCCTCCTCCTCCTACTACTACTACTACTACTACTACTACTACCACTGCTACTACTACTACTACTACTACCACTACTACTACTGCTACAACGATCCTACCACTACCACTTGAATTATGAAAACCTCAACCATTTTCCCACATAAAACCATCACCACCACCACCACCACCACCTCCACCACCCCCGTCCCCGCCTCCGCCAAATGCGCCCATTACACACTTTTGCGGGTCGGGCTTCCTAGGGGCGTCATTAGCGCGGCTTGTGGGCGGCTGAGCGTTAAGCCGCCGCGATGAACGAAGAGGGCAGCCGAAAAAGAGTGATTAATCGCGGAGCAGTTTATTTGAGGATTTTTTTTCCCCTTCTTCATTGACCACGAGGGAAAAAAATGGAAGGTAAAGCAAGAATTCCCGGAAAAGCACAGAAATGAGAGAGCAGCCTTGCCGTCTCTTTTCTTTTATTGCGAAGGTTTTGGAAAGAAAAAAATATATATATGCATGATGGTTTGAATATTATGAATGTAGGAAATGCGTGGTATATATAATGCACATGAGAGAAAGGAGGAAAACTGTAGTAGTGATAATAGAAGAAGGAGAGGAATGCGCAGATTTTTGAAGGAATTGCACAGGTAGAAAAAGCGGAAAAGAAAGGAAATAACGAGAATGGGAGGAGGAAGAGAGGGAATGGAGAAGGCGAGGAAGAAAACGGGACAAAGAGGATGGGAAAGAAAGATTATACGCAGAAAATGCGAGAGAAAAAAAAAACTACCTACAAAACTTCTAAAAATAAATAAAAAAAAAGAAAATGAGAAAAAAAACACAAGAAAATAATATATGACGCCACAACTCAAGGCGACATGAACGAGAGGCACATCTTCAATATTCCAGGACAGTCTTGAATTTAGGGGGGGCGAGATAATGCTATGCCGGAAGCGTTTGATATGTCCAGGATCCCGATATATACGACGGTCGGGAATGGGGAGGGGGGGAGAGAGAGAGAGAGAGAGAGAAAGGGGATGAGAGAAAGAAAACACGAAGAACTGAATGAAAGTGAAAACCAAATAGGGAGAAGAAGTATGAGAAAAGCTATAACAGAGAGAGAGAGAGAGAGAGAGAGGAAAGCTATAAAGACAGTCGTAAAAGTGAAAAAAGAGAGAGAGAAGGCAGCTGTTAGAAGAGAAGGAATAACGAAGACGACGGAAATGAAGGAGAATGATGAAGATGGGAGAAGGTGAAGAGAATAAAGGTGATAGATAGGAGGAATAGGAACAGGGATAAAGAAGGAACTAAGAGACAAGACAGAATATGAAAATTAAAAAGGAATAGAAAAAAAGGAGGAAGAGAAACAAAATGGCCATGAAAAAGAAGTTAGAGATTAAGGGAAGAGATATACGGAGCTAAAAAGAGACGCCAAGATAATCAGAGAAACAAGGAAGATAAGAAAGAGCACCAAAGAGAAAACCGATAAAGAGTTAAAATACAAGAAGGGAGAATGATAGCTATGAAAAAAAGGGGAAAGAAGAAAGAGAAATGCAGAAAATAATGAAGCAAAGGACAGAAAATGACGGGAAGATAAAAATAGTGGGAAAAAATAAAGGTAAAGTAGAAGACATTGAAAAAATAAAGCCAGGCTGAAAAAAACGGTAAAAAGTGAGGAAAAGGAAGGAAAAAATAACTAAAAGAGGATTACAGTGTTGGTTTGAGAGAGAGAGAGAGAGAGAGAGAGAGAGAGAGAGAGAGAGAGAGAGAGAAAAGCAAACTAGAAAATAGAGAAAGATAAAGTAGAGAAAAGGAAGCCAGGTGTAAAACGAGAAGAAAAAAACAAAAACGAGACAAATAAAAAAAGAGAGAGAAGAATTAGGAGAAGAACAAGAAGAGAAAGAAAGAAGAAAATACATAGAAAGAAAAGAAAGTATAAGACTAAACACAGTAACAACACAGTAAGATTTTAAAGAAACGGGGAAAAAAACGAAAAAACAAAAACAAAATAATTCACAGGAAGTTGAAAAAGAAACACACCAAAAAAAAAGCAAAACACACACACACACACACACACACACACACACACACACACACACACACACACACACAGAAAACAACTCAAGGAACGAGAGGAGGAAACAAGAAAAAAAAAAACAAGAAAAAGAACGCAACACAAAGGACAAAGACAGGCAAAGGAGGAAGAAACACAAGTCTTACAAGGTTATAAGGCGACACGGAAGGAATAGGAATCAATGAAAGGCTCTCAGGTCAATGGAGGAAGAATAGGAAGAAAAAGGAAGGGGGTCAAAATGGCGTATCATCCAATCATTGCACAGAGAACGCAAAAGACCTCCACCCATTGCGACAACCTTTTCGTGACCTTCTACAACGACTCCACAGTGAGCTCGTGAAAGGTCCGTTTTTTATTTATTACACTATAGAGGAAGCAATCAACGACGAACATGAAAGAACGAGAAGAAAACACACACCATCTCTGTTTGATCTCCTCCTCACTTCTCATCTTCCTCTCCCCGCTTCATTATCTCCCTGCCTCCCTCAGTTTCGAATTAATCGCCAACTTATAATTGTTTGCCTAATGACTTAATTACCACCATTAGCTACCGATCTACTTAACGTACTGCCAATATCTCCTTATGTTACCTGCTTTCCCGTGCTATCATACCCACCCTGTCCTAATAACCTGTCTACCAAATTGTCTACATACTTTTTTATATATAATTACTTGCCTACCAACTACCTGCTTGCTCTCACCTTCCCATCTCTCGTCGTTCACTTTCACAGCTCAAAAAACACTCCTCTTAGATATCCTTCATCTTTTATCCACCATATCTTACTTTGTACACTCTTAACTCCCACCCTGTTCCTCGTTCTCCACTCTAATCCACTACATTTTACTCATTCTCCATTTCCCCTTTCACCATTCATCCCTTTACCAGAAGAGCCAAGAAACCATGCACCTACTATATCTTCCTACCTTCCTACCTACCTACCTGTCCTTTTCTCCTCGCTCTCTCCACAACAAACACAACGACCCCAAGGTTCTCCCTCTCTTCCTGTCTCCCAACCCACAACAGCCCAAACTGCACCCACATGACTTCTACTACCTGTCTCCCTTGCTCTCTCCTCGCTGCATCTCCTTCCTCAGCATCACAACACCTGTCTAACTGCTGTCAAACTCTCGGGGCTCTGGTTGTCTCCTACTCCATAACTCTCATCTCTCCCTCTCTCCCTCTCTCTTCATCTTCCCTCGTCTTCACAATTTCGCTGTTCGTCGGTCAGAGAGCTCGGAGAAGGTATTGATGGTTAGGACAGGTGACTCCCAGGTGAATGATTAGAGTTGTGAGTAGATTAGGACGGGAATACATGTAAGGAGGTAGTTAGCATATATAAATAGACATGCATAAAAAGCTGTAATTGATATCGGAAATGGTGTGTGTTTGTATATGTGTGTGTAAGAGAGAGAGAGAGAGAGAGAGAGAGAGAGAGAGAGAGAGAGAGAGAGAGAGAGAGAATACTCCTTTGTGTTCATATTATTTTCTGGAAGGTAAATATACTAATGTTTATTTTCATTCTCTTTTCCAGGTAAATGTGGACGAATGCCTCGGTGAGTGAGTGTGTGTGTGCTGACAAAGGAGGAATTAACAGGCGGAAGGTATTTGTTGCTTATCCACTAAAACACACACACACACACACACACACACACACACACACACACACACACACACACACACATCCTCACTTCCCCTTCCCCCTCCTGCACCCTCGTCCACACACACACACACACACACACACACACACACACACACACACACACACACACACACACACACACACACACACACACACACACACACACACACACACACTCACATACATAAAACGAGCCTTGCATCATCACCATAACCATTGCAACCACCATCACCACCATCACCACCATCACCAAAGCCCAGCCAGCCAAGAAAGAGGTCCTCAATTCTGTCACTTTCTTGGGCGCTGGGGAAGTTAAAAATCAATCTTGCCTTTCTCGAAGACACAAACAGCAGACCCGACCACCACCACCACAACCACCATCACCACGACCACCACCACCGCCATCATCACTCAACCAACACACTCAAACCTTCACCACCACCTAACATATGAACCCACCACCCACTACAACCACCTACCTACAATTCCAACCCTCCACAACCATACCACAACCACCTCCGTGTCCACATTATCCCAATCATCTCAGTACCCACCCACTACCCATCTACTCCACTCCCCTCCACTCTCATCACCCACTCATATCCCACCCACCCCATTCAGTCACTCATCAACCTATCCACTACTTTCCACATACACCATCCACCCCACCTTGTCCTTCATCCACCCATCGTCTCCCTTCCACTCACGTCACCCACTGATTCCCCACCCAGCCTCACCCAGACTCTCATCCACCCATCTATCCACTCCCCCTTACACCATTACCAATCCACCTTCTCTCTCTCTCTCTCTCTCTCTCTCTCTCTCTCTCTCTCTCTCTCTCTCTCTCTCTCTCTCTCTCTCTCTCTCTCTCTCTCTCTCTCTCTCTCTCTCTCTCTCTCTCTCTCTCTCCTGAAGTGTTGATTTAATTTGTTCACTTCTGCAACTGCAAAGCGAGGGCTGCTTTTCCTCTTACTGCTCCTACTGTTTCTGCTCCTACTGTTTCTGCTCTTACTGTTACTGCTTCTCCTCTTACGACTGTCACATCCCAGTCTTTCACTTTTCAATTCGCTTTTCTCTCGTCCTTTCTTTCGTCTCCTCTCTATTCTTCTTCTTCCTCAACTTTAACTTCTTTCTCTCTTTCTTTTCTTTCTCTTTCCTGGCATGGCTGCTGTGTGTGTGTGTGTGTGTGTGTGTGTGTGTGTGTGTGTGTGTGTGTGTGTGTGTGTGTGTGTGTGTGTGTGTGTGTGTGTGTGTTCCTAAAGCTTTTTGGTCAAGACCTAGTTCACACAGGTTTTAAAGGTGAAAGAAGTGTGAGTGTGTGTGTGTGTGTGTGTGTGTGTGTGTGTGTGTGTGTGTGTGTGTGTGTGTGTGTGTGTGTGTAAGCAGGCATATATGTATGTATGTATGAAGGCTGTATAATTCTCTCTCTCTCTCTCTCTCTCTCTCTCTCTCTCTCTCTCTCTCTCTCTCTCTCTCTCTCTCTCTCTCTCTCTCTCTTATTTTATTTAAACATAGACACAAATATAATATTTACAAACCCAAAGGTGCACTGTCGTGTGCTGCCTATTCAAAGGGCGGAATAAAATCTATATAAAAATAACTACATAAACAATAAAAAAATATATATAAAAAAAAAAGACATACAATACTTTATTCATGTATGGACGCACTGCACTCGTGTCACTGCTCCACCACGAGTGTCAGTGGAGTGGAGAGTGAGCCCCTCCAGTGGTGGGCCGACAGTTTTATTTTTTGGGTGTTCATCTCCCGGATGTTTGGGACACTGGCCGTGAACATGTTCCACATCCGGCAGACTCTTCCCGCAAAGGTGCGTTGGTGCTGGCTGGTACGGGAACGCGGCACCTCCACTGCGTCACCACGGGATAGCACCGTTCTCGTGTCCCGCGTGGTGACTCTCGGAGGTTGGCGTAGGCCTGCCAGATGTGGCACTCCTTGCACTTGTGCCTTGTGAAACACCACAAGAGCAGCTACGTCCCTGCGGTGTTCCAAGGAGTTGACGGAGCTGAGAGTTTCCTGGCCGATGGGGGGGCTGCCGCATCCACCAGTCGCAGTGCCCGTCTCTGGATGGCGTTGAATCTCCCGTTGTGCGAGGCAGCACACGACATCCAAGAGAGGGCAGCATACTCTAAGTAAGGCCGTATCTGTGCCTTGTAGAGCAACAGCCTCCCTTTTCTGTCGAGGAAGCTGGCCACCCTTCGCAAGCAGGAGACTCTGTGGGAGGCCTTTTGGGTAATGTGTTTGATGTGACTGTCAAACCGTAGCCCTCGATAAACTTCCACTCCCAGAATCTTGACGGATTCCTGGAGTGGGAGGGGCACGCCAACAAAGCTTAGTTTCCCCTCCACTGCTGGCCCGGCAGTGGGGGATCGAGAGACCACCATTGCCTGGGTCTTCTCTTGGCCAAAGGTCACCTGCCAGTGGGCACCCCACTCCTGTAGCACCCTCAGCTGCTGATTGATCTCGTCAGCAGCTCGCCCACTGTCATGTCGGGGGTAGGTGCAAAAGAGAGTGCAGTCATCAGCGTAAGCTGAGACTGCTGGCAGTTGCCGGAGAAGGTCGTCCACATATATGTTCCATAGAACTGGCCCCAGCACTAAGCCCTGTGGCACTGATGCCTCCATTGGCAAGGAGTCTGACGTCTGCCCGTTGACGACAACCTGAGGGTCCTTCCTTGAAGGTAGTCTCCCAGGAGCTGCAGGAGGTCGCCTTGAATGCCCTTAGCACGGAGTTTCTCAAGGAGACCTCCGTGTCACACCCTGTCAAAGGCACCCGCTATGTCCGAGCCACCCCCACATCCACCAGGGTCAAGAGAGCATGGTGGTCGGAGCTGCCTGTCTTGACCCTGGTGGACGTGGGGGTGGCTCGGGACGACGCCACTACCGGAACGATCTGGCTGTATGTACGTATGTATGTATGTAAGTATGAAGGGTGTATAATTTCTCTCTCTCTCTCTCTCTCTCTCTCTCTCTCTCTCTCTCTCTCTCTCTCTCTCTCAAACACACACTCACAACCCAAACTAAAATATATCACCACATGCAAGCGGAGAAAGAGGAGAAAAGAAGAATAAAAAGAAACAAAAGAACAAATGAGATAAAAAGAAAAGAAAAAAAGAAGGAAAAGCAAGATAAAATAGAAACGGAGGAGCAAAAAAGGATACAAATTGAATGAAAGAAATCATAAAAGAGCTCAGGAGAGAGAGAGAGAGAGAGAGAGAGAGAGAGAGAGAGAGAGACGGTGAGGAGAAAAGTAAAAACTGACCACTGAAAGATCATATTATTATTATTATTATTATTATTATTATTATTATTATTATTGTTATTATTATTGTTATTATTATTATTCGGTTTAAAGCTGAGCCCTCGTTTCCATTCACCATAAAAGGGAGAAAACTACTTTAGAATCGCGGGATTAAGTTCAAAATGTTTGGAATATTGAGAGAGAGAGAGAGAATGGGGGAGAAATATGAATGAGAAGAGAACAGAAATGATCAGAGACGAAAATTTTAGAAGAGAGAGAGATTAAAAGAAGAAAGGAGAGGAGGGAAAGAAAATAAGAGAGGAGAGGATGGAAGTGAAGACCATTAGAGATATTAATAGGAGATAAGAACCGGCGAGACAAACAAAGAAGATAAAGGAGAGAGAAGAACAAGCACAAAAAAACACCGGCATCAACACAAAAGCCGCAGAACACAAACAAAACACGCACAACACAACAAAAGGAAGCAAACTATATCAGAACAGGACCTAACAAAGCAGGAAAAGACCAGGAAAAGCGTAGGTTGGTATGCAGCCAGCCAGACAGTCCAGCAGGGAGGAAGGGAGGGAGGGAGAGAGAACAAGGGAGTGACAGTAAATTAGTGAGTCGTGTGAGGTGGCCGATCGACAGGGGACCGTCACCTTGTCTTGAACTGATGCACGGAGGTAGGGTGTAGGGTGCAGGGGAAGAGCAGGACGTGTTAGACGGGTTACAGGGAGGCTTTGATTTCACTATCCATCATTAGTTTCCATCCTCCACGCCACGGACGAGGGTGAAATGGATGGGCTGTCGAAATGGAATGGGGGAGGAAGGGAAGAGGGTGAAACAGGAGGAAATGAAGAGAAGGTGAGAGAGGAATGAGAAAGGAAAGGGAAACAGAAACAAGGGGGAAAGGAAAGGGGTGGATGCTGGAAATGGGAGGGGGAAGAAAAAAGGAAAGGGGAATGGAAAAGGAATAGGGAAGGGGTGCTGGATGAAACAGGTGGGGGTTAAATGAAAGAGGTGAGAAGGGAATCATAAAGGAAAGGGGAAAGCATAAATGAAATGAAATGGAGCAATATAGTTCAACGTCGTTATTCTATTTGTGCAGTTCTTTGTTGGAGTCCTCCCTTCTCTGTCTTTTTCTCTGTGCTTCCCTTTCTTTTCTACGAGTTTTCATTTCTCTCGTTTTTTTTTCTAAGCTACCCTTTCATTTCTCTAACTCTCAAATTTTCGTCTCCTTCTCCTCTTCCTTTTCCTCCTCCTCCTCTCTCCGTCACGCCTCCGCCTGTCTATCCAAGTTGTCAATGAGGTTATGGGGTAGGTCCTATTGTACCCCCTCCCCCCACCCCGCCCCCCTTCACGACCCATCAAGCCCCTCCACCCCTCCCCCTTCACGACCCATCAACGCTACCCCCCCCCCCCTCCCTCACGGCCCATCCCAAGTCCTTTGCCAAGCTGCTAACAATTTTTTCATCGAACCTACCTGCCGACCTCCAGTTCTTTCTTCCTTCCTACCTTTCTTCCTCTCTCCACACCGTCCTAACTTCCTCCACTTCCTTTCTGCCTCCATCTTTTATTCTCTTCCTTTTTTCCTCCATCTGTTTCCTTCTTCCTATCTATCTACCTTTCTGTCTTTCCTTCCATTTCTGCCTCCTTCCTTCCCTTCACACCATCAGTCCATTCCTCTTTCTATTTCTCCCTTCCTCTCCTTTGCCTCCCTTTCGTCCTTCCTTCCTCCTCCTCCTATCATTCGTTCCATCTCTCTCCCTTTCTCCCAATCGTGTTCTCTTTCTGACCTTCCTTTCTCCATTTCCCCCCTTCACTTTCTCCCAATTCCCTTCGCTTCCTTCCTCCCTTCCTTCCCTGCTGCTTCCTCGCCTCTTCTCCATCCATCCCGCCTCCTGCCTCATTCCTCCTGCCTCCTGCTCCCTGCACCCTCGTTTCTCGGCGCCCAAAGGTTCGCTAAGGTCGCGGGTGAGGTGCCTCCTTAGACCTCCTCGATCCCTACTCCTTCCTTCTGCTCCTTTTCCGTGTTTACAGTCTGCATTTTTTCTTTTCTTTTTCCTCCTTTCCTGCCTATCTGCCTGTCTCCCTTTCATTTTTTTCCTTTCCCAAAGTTTCCTCTTCCTTTTTCCTGCTTTCTATATTCCCTTCTATCCTTTCTAAATTCCCTGCCATCCTTCCTTCCTACTTTCTTTCCCATTTTCTTTCTCTTCATCCATCTGTAACCCTCTTCTGTCTTACCCATCTTTCTTTTCCCTTCTCTTTTCCCTTACTTTTCTTATTTCCCTCACAACAACTTCCCTGTTTCACTCATATTTTCTCCCCCTTTCTTTTCTCACTCTCTGTCTCTCCTTCCCTTCCTTCCTTCCGTCTTTCTTTCCTCCCTCCTTCTTCCTTCCTCCTTCCAGCCTCCACTACCATCTCCTCCTCCTCCTCCAGCAGCCCCGCATTCTTCCCTTCAGGAGATAAATTAGGCAATGCCGGAGGGTGTCACACAGAGGCTATTCCTTAACTTTCAATTACATTCCTCAGCAATCCCCGGCCCTCACACGCCTCGCATATATTTCCCGCCCGAAGCCATTTTTAGAGCGTGATTCATTAGTTGGGACATATATTTTGCTTGCGTTGTGGTGGTACTGGATATCTTTGTTTCTAGGAGTCTCTTTCTTTGGGTGGTAGTAGTAGTAGTAGTAGTAGTAGTAGTAGTAGTAGTAGTAGTAGTAGTCGTAGAGGTAGGAGGAGGAGGAAAAGTAGTGGTGGTAGTAGTAGTAGTAGTAGTAGTATTTGGAACTTTGTCTGCTACTCTTACTACGTACATCAATCACCATCAACTTCGTCATCATCATCAATGGACTCCCCAAACTTTCTACAACTCTGCCTAATGATTCTGTACTCCATCCTCCTCCGGTAAATGCTCCAACTTCATCTCTCCGCCTGGTCCTCCCTATATGCTTTACCTGTTACAATTTCTGGGTTGCAACTCTTACTTCGGTTGTTCATCTCCGGTCAGTTCTAAGCAGGATAGCTATGACCTGCTCCAGTCCACTTTTTGTTTTTTAATCAGTACTAGAATATCGTCACCCTTTTGGCCTGTTCTCTAATTCATTATGCTGTAGATATGACTGATTTGATGCATATTATTTTTCTTCTTCGTTATTTGGTTTTGAACGCCTTTGCTTTTTCTCTTGTTTTATTCCATGCCAAGTTTTGTCTCTGATCCTCCTTCAAGGGTACCTGAATGCTTTATTTTGCGCCTATAGCAGTCACTTCATTCCTCCTTCCTTCCCTGCTTCTTCCTTCCTATCTACTTTATATTTTCTGCCTCCCTCCTTCCATTTATATTTTCTTCCTTCCTCCCCCTTTCCCTGCCTCTTCCTTCCTATCTACTTTCTATTCACTGCCTCCCTCCTTCCTATTATATTTTCTTCCTTCCTCCTTCCTTCCCTGCTTCTTCCTTCCTATCTACTTTATATTTCCTGCCTCCCTCCTTCCATTTATATTTTCTTCCTTCCTCCTTCCTTCCCTGCTTCTTCCTTCCTATCTACTTTATATTTTCTGCCTCCCTCCTTCCTTTTACATTTTCTTCCTTCCTCCCCTTTTCCCCGCCTCTTCTCTTCTTTCCAATCTACTTTTCCCTCTTTTCTGTCTCCCTTCTTCCAGTTATATTTTCTTCCTTCCTCCTTCCTTCCCTGCCTCTTCCCTCCTATCTACTTTTCTCCCTTTCCAGCCTCTCTCCTTCCATTTCTATTTTAGGGAGGATCGGGCCTCAAGAAAAGGGCAAGACTCTTTCGTGGATTTTGTTCTTCGGCGAGAATTTAAGGAATGCGACCCGAGGGAAAATCGAGAGGGGACTATTTTTCTTCCACTGTTTGGTCCTGAACGCCTCTGGTATTCTTCTTATTACTTGGTTCAGTAATGTCACTCTTTCTCCTCTTCTAAATGTGGTGGATGAAGGTCTTAGGTGACGCTCTGATATATTTCCAATCACTGACGTTTCTTTTGATGAGTGTCTTTGGTCTTTTATTACTTTTATTTATTTATTTATTTTATTACTTTGTTTACCTTTGTTCCTGTTTCTCCTGTAAGTGCGTGAGATGAAGATAAAAAGATGGTAAGTTTCGTGTTAATATATTTGTCATCACGATCGATCCTTTGATGTGATTCCTTTTGATGTTCTGTTCCTGATAACCTCTTCTCTTTGTTGTTCAGTACTGTCTATCCTCCTCCTCCTCCTCCTCAAAGCGCGCTAGTTAAATAAGAAGTGTCATTAATATGTTTTCTTTGATGCAAGTTTTTTTTTATGTTTTGCTCCTGAACAATTCTCTTTTTGCTCATTTCCTTACCTGGTTCGATTCTGTTTCTCTTTCTCTCCTAAGCATCGCAGATAAAATATAAGTGTCACATATATATTTTTCATCACAGTCGATTCTTTGATATGATTTCTTTTGATATTTTGCTCCTGATCGCTTCTGTTTTTGCCATTTTCATTACCTGGTTTGATACTGTTTCTCTTTCACCTGTAAGTGTGTGGTGGACGAGGAAGCAAAAGTGACGTTCTTGTATATTTCTCAACACATTCATTTCTCTCACGTGTTTTCTTTGCCATATTTTGTTCCTGAGCGCTTCTAGTTTTGCTGTTCTCATTATCTGGTTTAGAATTGTCTCTTCTCGTCTTCTAAGCGTAGTAGTAATAAGTAACTAATATATTTTTCATCACAGTCCATTCTTTGATGCAGTTTTGCCTTTCAGTATTTGGTCATCAGTGCTTCGGTTTTCCTCCTCTCATTTCCTGGTTCAGTATCGTCCCTCCTCCTCCTCCTTTCCCATCACAGTCCATTCTTTGATGCGATTTTGTCTGTTATTACTTGGTACTCAGCGCCTATGGTTTTCCTCTTCTCATATCCTGGTCAAGTACTGTCCCTCCTCTTCCTCCTACTCCTTCTCCTCTTCTTCTGATCTTCTTCCCCTTTTTATTACTTGGTCCAGCCTTGTTTCTGCTCCTGGCCTCTTCTCTTCCTCTTTTGATCTTGTTATTATTTGGTCCAGCCTTGTCCCTGCCCCTTCCTTCTGCTCCTTCTCCTCTGATCTTTTTGCCCTTCTTATTACTTGGTCCGGCCCTGCCTCTGCCCCCCTAAGTGTACAAGATGAAGAGCTCCCACGTGACGGCCGCCCAAAAGCCCCGTAACACTTGTCCGGAGCGCCGCGACCCGCACGACCGGACATAAAAGGTGGCCATTCACGCGGGAAAAGGGCCTCGTGCGGTGCCTTGCGTCTTGCTGTTTGTTCCCCGAGGCCCCTGACACACACACAGACAGACACAGACACATACAAACACATAGAAGCACATACACACGCACGCACACTCTCCTCTCCCCCCTCTCTCTCTCTCCAGCTTTAATGCTCCTTGTCTCCATCTCGTTCTTTCTTTGTTTCTCTTCTGCTTCCTTTATTTCTTTTCTGCGTCGATATTTTCCTGAAACCTCCTTTTTTTTCTCCTTCTTTCTCGGCTATCTCCCTGCCTCCCTCTCAATCCCTCCTCTTCCCATTCTTTCATTCCTGCTTTCTCCGTTCCATTTTTTTCTATTTCTCCTCCCTGCTTTTTAAAATTCATGCCATCCTTCCTATCCCTCCTACCTGCTTTCTTAATTTCCTATACCTTACTTTCCTTCTTTATTTTTTTCATGTCCTTCAGTGCCTCCCTTCCTCTCTTCTCTTTTTCTTTTCTTCTTTTTTCCCTCTCCTACCTGCTTTCTTAATTTCCTATACCTTACTTTCCTTCTTTATTTTTTTCATTTTCATCTTTCCCTTCCTTTCCTTCCCTCTATTCCGTCCTTCAATGTCTGTCTCCCTTTCCATCCTTCTGTTATCTTTCCTGTTTTCTTCCTTTTCGCCTTCTTCCTTTCTGCTTTCTGTCCCCTCTCCTTTTTCCTTCCTGCTTTTTTATACGTTCTCTTTCCTCCTCCCTGCTTTCTTTACTCCCCTCTTCCTTCTTGCTTTTTTTCCTCTTACATCCTTCCTTCCTCCATACCTCACCCTCTCCTACCAACCACCACCCCCAACCCCCGACGCCTCCGCCACCATCCTCCAATAGACTGTTCTTTGGGTGATACTGATCCTCAAGTGTCCCTCGCGTCCGCCACTTCTTTGGGCCGGGATCACGGGTGTCCAGCGGCGGCCCTCGATCAAGGCTGAACGGCTCACGCGGCGCTTAAGACCCGGACTAAGACTACGGCTACTGCTCCTGCCTCCACTGCCGATCCTAGCAATTCGAGAACTGTTACTACTTCCCAGCGTCTCTGTCTTTCTCTGTGTGTTTTAATCGTTGTCTTTTTTTTTTCTTTCTTTTCCGTTCTAACCGTCTTTCCTTCCTTCTCTCTCTCTCTCTCTCTCTCTCTCTCTCTCTCTCTCTCTCTCTCTCTCTCTCTCTCTCTCTCTCTCTCTCTCTCTCTCTCTCTCTCTCTCTCTCTCTCTCTCTCTCTCTCTCTCTCTCTCTCTCTCTCTCTCACACAAACACACACAATAGCCATACCAAAACAACCCCTACCCCTCACCCCCATTCCCCATGCCCGCCTCAGTACCCCCAGGTCATGATGGACACCGTAAGCCTCTGTCGCCGGTGTTCGCGTCCCCCGGGGGTGACTGCGTGGCTGGCGGCTCAGTGGTTGGGTTGAGCGGCGAGGCGAAGTGGGCCGCGGGGGGCACTTGTGAGGGGGAAAGTGCGCGCTAATAAACCCGTGCTGGCAATAACGGGCGGCATGTGGTGTGTTGTGTGTGTGTGTGTGTGTGTGTGTATGGGATATGTGCTGATGGTGGGAGGGGTGAGAGGCGGAAGAAAGAGAGGAAGAGAGAGAGACACCCACACTTACCCACACTCAAACTCATGACTACCTCGTCTTTCTTCATAGAGTTGGGAGAGAGCGAGGGCGAGACAGAAAGACCCACATCCACACATACCCACACCCACATCCACAATCACCCACTCCTAACCATCTATTCTTTCCTCATTTCGCACCACTAAACCAACGACACCAGTACATCCACATCCTAACACACTCTAATCTATCTCTTTTCTCACCTTCCATTATTACCGACGCCACCAGTACCAGATTTTTTTTTCGCCCTTCAGCTGTTTTTCCTTGGTATAAAACGACTATTCAAAAACGTACCACATTCGCTGTATCATGCTCTTACGTTCCCTGACACTGATTGATCTGCCTTTCAATTCTTCCATCTCTCTCTTCCATCAATCATTCGTCTTTCTCCTTCCCTTAACTTTTTTTTCTCTCAGAACTGCATTGTCCTTCTATTTCACTTTCATTTCTCTTTTCCATCAATCATTCCTTTTTCTCTCTCGGTTAATTCTTTGTTTTGCTTCGTCCTTCCGTCCCCTGCACTGTCCCTGTATTTCTCCACCTTTTTTCTCTGTCAGTAATCGTTTTCTTTTATTTTTCTTATTCTTTTTCTTCCCACCGACACTGCATTGCCCTCCCGTTTCATATATACATTTATCTTTCATCAATCATTCGTCCTTCCGTTTACTAATTTATTTTTCCTCTGCTATATCATCTCTTTTTCTCCTCCATCAATCGCTCATCTTTCTCTTACCCATAACTTTTTTTATCAACTCTTCCTTCCATTGCAGTGTCCTCGTATTTAATCCCTACCTCTCCTTTATCGATCAGTCCCCATTCTTCCGTGAGTTTTTTCTTTTTTTATCCAACCACTGCACTGTCCTGTTCCACCTCCATTCCTTCTCCATCAATCATTCATATTTTTCCTTCCTTTTAACTTTTTATTTTTCTCTTCCTTCCACCACTGCACTGTCATTCTATTTCACCTCAATCTCTTTTCCATCAATCTTCTTCTTTCTCCTTCCCTTAACTTTTTGTCTCGGCAACACTGTATTTTCCTATTTCACTTCCATCTCTCTCTCTTCCATCAATCATTCGTCTGTTCCTTCTCCTTCCACCACTGCAATGTCCTCTCTCTTACCTCTCCTCCTCCTCCTCCTCCTCCTCCTCCTCGTCCTCCTCTTTCTTCTTCGTTCTTTCCTTCGTCCCTGAGTCATCCATCATCTATCTTTCATCCCCCATCACGCAAGCTACTCAGGCAAACCTACTCCATCCAAAACCTCGACAGAGTACAATTTAATCTTTCTCTTCTAACCTTTTCCTTTACTTTGCCATTCTAGTATCCTTTCCGTCCCCTCCTTAACCTTCTTCCCCCTCCCTCTCTCTCTTTCCAGCGTCTTCCTTCCTTCCCTCCTTCGTTATCTGGTATTATCCTTCCTCTCCCCTGTTACTTTCTTCCTATCTTTCTTGTGTTTTTCCTTCCTTCCTTCCTTCCTTCCTTCCTTATATTCTTCCTCCAGTCTTCTCCTTAATCCTCTTCCTCTCTCTCCAGCGCCTTTTCTTCCTTCCTTCCTTCCTTCTTTCTTTTAGCTCTTCCTCTCTCTCCTGCGCCTTCTCTTCCTTCCTTCCTTCCTTCCTTCCTGTAGCTCCTTTCTCTCCTCCTCATTTTCCTCCCTCCTATGCATTCCCTTCTCGCGTCTTCCCTTCCTTCCTTCCGTTCTTCCTTCCTTTCGCTTCCCCGCACATATACTTTCCTTCCTCCCCCTCTTCCTCTTCCTCCTCCTCTTTCTCCTCCTCCTCAGAATAGCCTGCCAAGGGAAGTAAGATAACACAAAGGAGCGATACAAACACCAGAAGTCCACTGCCCTCCCCTCCCCCCATTCCCCTCTCCCTTTCCTCTCCTCCCTGCTTCCCTACACTCTCCCTCCCTCTCTCCCTTACCTTCCTCCTTCTCCCCCTCACTCTCCCTCCTTCCCTTCTACCTGAGACTGGTTTCTGGGGTTTCGGTTCCTCCTTTTCTCCCTCTCTCTTTATTTCTTTCACCCTCCCTTCTTCTTACCCCAACATTCCTCCCTCCCTCCCTCCCTCCTATTCCTCTTCTCTCCTTCCTCCTCTTCTCATATACCTGGGCTCTCCTATGTGTTATTTCCTCTTCTCTCTTTTCCTCCCTTACTCCATCTTCTTTTGCTTCCCTCCTTATTCCTTTTTTTCACATTCTATTTCTTCTTCTTCTTCTTCTTCATCTTCTTCTTTTCCTTCTTCTTCCTCTTCTTCTTCTTCTTCTTTTTTAGGCTGCCCCTTCTTTTCTCCTTTCTCATCCCGTTCCTCCTCCTCCTCCTCCTCCTCCTCCTCCTCGACCACCCCACACACACCTGGCCAGTAAACGGACAGAGAGAAAGAAGATAAGCGAAAAGGAAGCGAGGAATTGGAGGGGAAGGAAGAAAAGTCCGCATAATTACGATGAAGAAAACGATAAAGGTTGCGAAAGAGGAAAAAGGAGCAACAGAAAGAAGAAAAAAAGACATGCGAGAGAGAGAGAGAGAGAGAGAGAGAGAGAGAGAGAGAGAGAGAGAGAGAGAGAGAGAGAGAGAGAGAGAGAGAGAGAGAATAGACAGTTAGAGAGAACACAAAATCTAACAGACAGCAAATTACACAGATAGATACATAATAGAGAATAGATAGGAAGAGCAAGATAGATTAAAGAAAAAGATGGCGAAAAGAAGAAGGGAAAGGGAGATAGGAAAATAAATGAAAAAGAACGGAGGAGGAGAGGAAAGAAAGTAAAGATAAGAATAAATAATGAAAGGAGATGAGTGGAGAAAGATAGATAGAAGCGAAGGAAGGCGGAAAGAAGAAGGGAGAAGGAAAAGGATATGAAGGAGAGAGGGAATGGGAGAAAGAAAAGGAAAGGAAGAAGACAATGAATGAGAATAAATAGGAAAGTAAGATAAAAGTAAATAAGAAGATAGTCAGATTGAACAAGAAGATAGTTAAATTGAAGAAGATAGTCAGATTGAACAAGAAGATAGTCAGACTGAACAAGAAGATAGTTAAATTGAACAAGATAGTCAGACTGAACAAGAAGATAGTCAGATTGAACAAGAAGATAGACAGATTGAGCAAGAAGATAGTCAGATTGAACAAGAAGATAGACAGATTGAACAAGAAGATAGTCAGATTGAACAAGAAGATAGTCAGATTGAACAAGAAGATAGACAGATTGAACAAGAAGATAGTCAGATTGAACAAGAAGATAGTCAGATTGAACAAGAAGATAGTCAGATTGAACAAGAAGATAGTCAGATTGAACAAGAAGATAGTCAGATTGAACAAGAAGATAGTCAGATTGAACAAAAAGATAGTCAAATTGAACAAGAAGATAGTTAGATTGAATAAAACGATAGTCAAACTGAAAAAGAAGATAGTCAGATTGAACAAAACGATAGTCAAATTGAACAAGAAGATACTCAGATTGAACAAGAAGATAGATTGACGAAGAAGATTGTTAGATTGAATAAGATAGTCAGATTGATAGTCAGAGAGAATAAAAAAAAAATCTAACACATAGAGACAGCAAATTACAGGCACAAAAAATGGAAGAACAGATAGACAGACAGACAGACAAACACATACGATATCAAGACCCGAGACGAACAGACAGAACCAAGACACTCGCAAAAATAAACAAACACACACACACACACAATAAAAATGAATGTGTGAATGAGCAAATGAATCAAAAAAAAAAAAAAAAAAAAAAAAAGATTTGTATATTGATGCCCTGACCTACACTTACGAGGTTATAAATCCGAGTTCCTTCTCACCTGTAGCAAAGCAGCACCTGTTTCTAATTAGGAGATTCTGCACTTCCATCAACTTCACTAATACCAGGGACTCTCTCTCTCTCTCTCTCTCTCTCTCTCTCTCTCTCTCTCTCTCTCTCTCTCTCTCTCTCTCTCTCTCTCTCTCTCTCTCTCTCTCTCTCTCGTTTTCTCTTGAAGGAAATCCAAGATCACTCTCCCTGATTGCCTGTGTGTGTGTGTGTGTGTGTGTGTGTGTGTGTGTGTGTGTGTGTGTGTGTGTGTGTGTGTGTGTGTGTGTGTGTGTGTGTGTGTGTGTGTGTGTGTGTGTGTGTGTGTTCTTTTTCAATCTTCACCCTCTTTCTAATTTCTTAAAGTTCTCCTATTAGTCAATCTCTCTCTCTCTCTCTCTCTCTCTCTCTCTCTCTCTCTCTCTCTCTCTCTCTCTCTCTCTCTCTCTCTCTCTCTCCAAACTTAAGCAATTACCGTCCACTCCCTACATTGTTCCTCCGCCCCCTTCTCTCTATCTCTTTCTCACCCTCTTTATTCGTCTTCTCTTCCTATTCTTTTTCCTCTATTTATTTCACTAACATAAACATTCCCGCCCCACAAAACACTGCTCCTCGCGCGCTCAAGATTAACGCGGGATTATCTCTAATATTTGTAAGTGTTATCTTGCTTTCATAATCTATTGCTTACTTTTCGTGTTTCAGTTTGGGGATGAGAATTAACTTAAGTATTTCTGTGTGTGTGTGTGTGTGTGTGTGTGTGTGTGTGTGTGTGTGTGTGTGTGTGTGTGTGTGTGTGTGTGTCTCCCTGTCTGTCTGTTTGTCTGTGTCTGTCTATATGTCTGTCTGGATGGATGGATGGATGGATGATTGACTGAGTGACTGACTGACTATGTGTTTTACTGAATGACTGACACACTGACTCTCTCTCTCTCTCTCTCTCTCTCTCTCTCTCTCTCTCTCTCTCTCCCCCCCCCCCCCCCCAACGATCCCAGTCAGCCAGAAAAGCACCGTTTCTCTCACCCACACACTCTACACTTCACTCTGTCACCCTTCCACTTCTCTCCACATCTCTTCACCCTTCCACTTCACTCCACATCCTTCTCTCTCTCTCCATCATCATCATCATTGGTTCTTCCTTCCTAACAAGAGCTATTTTCGTCTCCAACTCGCGAAAAGAAACGCAACGAGTGATTGACATCCCAACTTCTTTAGCTTGCCCGAGACGCTTTCCGTTTTCTTTGCCCAATTTTGCTTTCCTTTTGAAGTTGAAGCGAGCGAGCGAGCGAGCCAGTCAGCCAGTCAGCCAACCAGACGTTCAGTTAGTCGGGCAGTCAGTTTGTCAGGTAAGCGATCAGGCTGTCAATCAGTGAGTCAGTTAGTCAAGTCATCCAGCGAATCAGTCAGTTTGTTAGTCATTCAGTTAGTCAGTCAGTCAGTCAGTCAACCAGTTAATCAGATTGTTAGTCAGTAAATCAGTCAGTTAGTCAGTGAAGTAAGACAGTTAGTAAATCAGTCAGTCAGTCGGTAAGTTATTCGTCTTGTAAGTAAATTAGTTAATCCTTCAGTCAGTCAGTCAGCCGGTTAGTAGTCAGTCAATTCGTCTCTTAGCCAGTCAGCCAGCATGTATTACCTCCTCCTCCTCCTCCTCCTCTTCCTCTTCCTCCTCCTCCTCCTCCTCGTCCTTGATATTAAGTTAGCCTAAGTTTACGCAACTTCTCAATTGTTCCAGCACTCACCCGGCTATCTGGAATTACTGAAGACACTTGCTACGGCCCTGCCTCTTACAAGTCTCTCTCTCTCTCTCTCTCTCTCTCTCTCTCTCTCTCTCTCTCTCTCTCTCTCTCTCTCTCTCTCGAAATAATTACTTCTCACGAGTCGCTCAAACCGTCTTTTCTTCCCTCTCTTCACTCCTCCTCCTCCTCCTCCTCCTCCTCCTGTTTCTCCATTACTTCTTCCCTTGCTTCTCTCCTTGATTCCTTAATTCCCTCCTTCCCTCTTCATCTCAGCTCAGTTCCATTGCTCATTTTCTCACTCCCTCCTTTCCTTCCTTCTTTTCTCTCCTTCATTTCCTTCTTCGTTTCTTTCTCAACGCTTCGTCCAATCTTTCCCTCTTTCCTTTTTCCGACATTTCTTTCCATTTTCACTCCTTCCTTCTTTTCTGCATTTTTTATTATTTTATCTATCACTTCTTATTCTTTATTTCCATGTTTTTTTTTCTTTTTTTTTTTTCTACCTTGTTTCCTTTTTTCCCTGAACTTTCTCCTCTCATTTCTCTTTATCTATCTCCTGATTTTCCTCCGTTTATTTCTATACCGCTCTTTCCCTTCCATATTCTCTCCAGTCCTTCAATCCTTTCATCCTTCCTTCTTTAACTCCTACGTCCCTCTTCCCCTGCACTATGTATCTCTCTCTCTCTTCATCTTTACCCTCTTCCTCGTTTTCTCCTCCCTTCACTTACTCGCTCATTCAGCATTCCATCTTCGTTCATTTCTCCACCTCTCCCTCCCTGCGTTCAATCCTTTCAATCTTCTCTAGTCACTTCCCTTCTTGCACTAATAACCCTCTACTGTTCTTCTCCTCATCTTCACCCTCTTTCTCGTTTTCTTCTTCCCTTACTCATTTACTCGCCTCTTTGTTCATTTCTCTACCTTTCCTTCTCTTCCTTCAATCCCTTCATTTTCTCGTTTCTTCAACTCCTATTTCTTCCCTAAACTGCCTCTCTCTCTCCTCATCTTCACCCTCTTCCTCGTTTTCTCCTTCCCTTACCAACTTACTCCCTCATTCAATCCCTTCCCTCTTCGTTCATTCCTCCACCTCTCCTTCCCTTAATTCAATCACTTCCTCCTCCTTAAGTTACTTCCCTCCTTCCTACTCTTCCTGTACAATCTTTATCCTCTCATCTTCACCCTCTTCCTCGTTTTCTCCTTCCATTACGCACTTACTTGCTCATTTAGTCTCTCCCTCTTCGTTCAATTGTCCACCTCTCCTTTTCTTCCTTATCTCCCTCCCTCCCTCGCCTTCCTCCCTGGCGGCCTTCCCCTCAAGCACACAATTACTGGGAAAGAATTGGACAGTGGCAGGCAGAGAAGAGAGTGTTGGCAGCTGTGTCGATGATGGTGTTGTGTGTGTGTGTGTATGTGTGTGTGTGTGTGTGTGTGTGTGTGTGTGTGTGTGTGTGTGTTAGCAGAGTACATAGTCGCGTAATGAGAAACGAAATAATGCAGCGGAATATCGTTTTTTTTATTTTTATTTTTTTTACTATTTTTTATATTCCTAAGTACCAGTGACATTTATCAAAGTCAGAACAGTATGTAGCGCTCTCTCTCTCTCTCTCTCTCTCTCTCTCTCTCTCTCTCTCTCTCTCTCTCTCTCTCTCTCTCTCTCTCTCTCTCTCTCTCTCTCTCTCTCTCTCTCTCTCTCTCTCTCTCTCTCTCAAACTATCTACCTGTATCTATCATTCACTACTCCACATTAACACACAAAACAACACACAAACTCACTACCAAATGGACAGCGACTACCACCAAACCTACAAACAGACAGACAGGAGTGGAGACAGACAGGCACACAGGCACTTCTTCTTCCTCCACCAACACCAACACCAACACCACCACAACAACAACAACAACAGCCGGAGTCGCAGTAGTTGTGGAGAGGCAATAATTCCACGGTCTCGTTAGCATCAACGCTCCATTACATTAATAAGATCTACCTGCGAATCTAATTAAGAGAGATGCCGACACACACACACACACACACACACACACACACACACACACACACACACACACACACACTTATAATAGGATATGATACACGCCCGCCGTATTGCACACACCGCTCGCTTCGCTGCTGCAGTATTAGAAAGAAATGCTACAAGACACATTATCATTATTGCTGTTGTTGCTGGCGTGTCGAAGTATCACCATCATCATTATCATTATTACTATTACCATCATCAAAGTTTTGACTCCATGGTAGGCGAGGTGGGTAAGAGGTTGTCAGGGGTTCGAATCCAGTACGGCTGATGGAACTATTTATTCTAACGTGCTTGTATGATTGTTATATCTTGCTTGTTATTGTTATATATAGACCGTACACACACACACACACACACACACACACACACACACACACACACACACTTAACTAATCACTTCTATCTTTCACAACGTTCTTCAGTCCCTCGCCTTGACACAAACGTAATATCCTCCCTCCATCCCTCCCTCCCTCCCTTCCTCCTGTTCCCTCTCGTCCCTTTCCTCACTCAGAAATGTCTCTATTCTTCTCTTTCTTTCTCTGCTTTATCGTCGTTTGTTCTGCCATATTGTCTGTTTCCTTTTCCTGTTTTTTTTTCATTTTCCTGGTTTCTCCGTCCCCTGCAATACTTTCTCTATTTCGTTTTCTTTATGCTCTCCTTTTTATTTTATTTTTCCTCCTCTGTTCCCTCCTCTTCGCTCCTCTAAATACCCTTGTCCTATTTTATAACCTCCCATCCTCTCCTCTCCCCTCCTTGCTCACTCTCCCTCTCTCGTCCCCTTCTCTCCTCTTCCTGTCCCTCTCTCCCTCCCGGCCCTCTCCTTAATCACGTCCCCTCTACAAGTCCCATTTCTGTAGGTGACATTTTTTGCGCCCCTGCCCGCCCCTCCTGCCAATGTTCATCCTTCCTGTCGCCCTTCGGTTGGAATTTTTCTCTCGACCCTGCGCAGGAAAATTAACACACACACATACACACGCACGCACACAAACACATACACAAAACACACACAAAAAAAGAAAAACCGCTCCTGTCTTTCAAATTTAAAACACTTAGGTCTAGTAGTATTTTAAATGGAGCTCTCACAGGTATTTCAGAATGGTAAAAAGTGAAGAACGATTAACGATGAAACTAACACAAAAAAATAGCAGTATGTCGATCGTATAAGAACATATTCATAATCCAGTGGACGAATTCATATGAAAGCATAAAAAATCAGAACCGACATGTATAATTCAACGAGGACTCGGTAACGGAGAGTCAATATTAATAATTCATGTATAACTAGAAAATGTACGAGATAAAAAGAGAAGGGGTCAGTGACGAACAACACACACACACACACACACACACACACACACACACACACACACACACACACACACACACACACACACACACACACACACACAGGCCATTAAAAAAACTAATCCAGAAACTACATTCCACAAAAACACTCACACTCAAAAATTACCTTCAATAAAACAACATAAAAACAGCAGTAATAATAAAATCTCCCCCTCCCCCTTTTTACCACCACACATACACCTAAACACCTTGAAGAACACCTGTAAGGCAACCCCTCCCCTTCTCCCCCACTCCCCCTACCCCACTCACCGATCCCCCAATACCTGTCTACCTGCACGGAATGGTCTGGTCAGCGCGGTATTCTGCGGAGAGTTTATTTGGATCTGTCAAGGTGAAGGTGTCGGGGTTAATGTCGCCTGCAGTCGTAAAGCGGAGGAGCCTCGGTGAAGGGAAGGGCATTAGAGTGGATTCGGAGGGGCACTTAAGGTTGGCTCTCTCAGACGCTTCCTCCTTTCTCTCACATCAACGCTAAGGCCGAAAAGGAGATCAATCGGATTCTCGTGAGTTTTTCTTTCACACGTTCACAGTATAGAAGCTTTACCAATCTATTGCTACCACCGCAGTCATAAAACTACCCATGGAAGTATTCGGGTTATAAAACTACCCATGGAAGTATTCGGGTTATAAAACTACCCATGGAAGTATTTGGGTCATTAAACTACCCAAGGAACTGCCCACAACTCCTACGAAAACCTTATATATGTCTGGGGGGGTCACGTTCACGATACAGAGACAAACTTCATCAAACTACCACCAGGGTCATGAAATTAAAGCAACCCATTTAAATACTTGGGTTGTAAAGATACCCATGCAACTGCTAACAAATCTTACGAAAACCTTATCTATGTCTGGGTATCTCTGTTCATGATATAGATATAAGCTTTATCAATCTACCATCACCGGGGGCATAAAACTACTATCCATGGGTTCGTAAAACTGCCCATGGAAAATGCCCCTCACCCCCCATAAAAGCATTGTCAAGTGTGTGTGTGTGTGTGTGTGTGTGTGCTTGGGCGTTGAAATGTTACAGAATATGGCCCTAAAGACTACCACCAAGGTCATAAAACTACCCATGGAACTGCTCGGGTCATAAAACTATCCATGGAAATTATCGGGTCATAAAACTACCCATGGAAATGCCCACAACTCCCACGAAAGTCTTGTTAATTGAGTGTGTGTGTGTGTGTGTGTGGGTGTGCGTGTGTGCTTGGGCGCTGAATTGTTTCTAAGAATATGGTCCGAAGGGCTGAGTTAATTAAGGCTAAAGACGGGGAGGAAGGAGTGAGAGAAAGAATGAGAGAAAGAGGATCAAAGACGGAAGTGAGGAAGTGGGTGAGGGAAAACTGAATAGAGGAAAGGAAATAGGATGAATAAGAGGAAGAAGGAGGTGATGAGGGAAGGATTGACTGAACGAAGAGGTGATAAAAGGGAGATTAGAAAGCTTGAAGTAAGAAATAAGGAGGAAAAGAGGAAAAGGAAAAGGGATAGAAAGAAGACAATGTGGCCGAAGTGACTTGGATAAAACAAAGAAAAAAAGAAAATAAAGATTGTCTTGAGACGATATATAGAAGGAAAGGAAGAGGTACGAAATGAAGATACGAAAATACAGAAAGAGACAGAAAAAAACGGTTAAAAAGGAGGTTAAAGTTACATTGAAAAGGGAATAAGATAAACATGATGAAGATGGGAAAGAAAAGGGAATGGGAGATTTAAAAAGAAGAATGGAGATAAGAGGAAGAAGGAAGAGTAAGGAATGACAATGGAAGAGAAGGAGAAGCAGGAGGAATGAAATGGATGTGAAATGGATTGAAAGACGAAATGAAAAAAAATAACAGTAAAAGAAGGAGGAAGAGGAGGAGGAGGAGGAGGAGAAGGAGGGTGAGAGAGAGAGAGAGAGAGAGAGAGAGAGAGAGAGAGAGAGAGAGAGAGAGAGAGAGAGAGAGAGAGAGAGAGAGAGAGAGAGAGAGAGAGAGAGAGAGAGAGAGAGAGAGAGAGAGAGAGAGAGAGAGAGAGAGACGCTGGAACGAGGGAAAATGAGGGTACAGAAGACTTACGAGGAGGAGGAGGAGGAGGAGGAGAAGAGAGGGAAAAAAGTTGTGATATTGAAAGAGAGAAAGGAAGCGATGACAAGAAAAAATAAAAGATGAAAATAAGAGATGAAAAGGGAAAGGGAGACCGAAAAAAGATAAGAGAAGGAGCGGAAGAAGCAAAGACATGATAAAGAGGGAAGCAGGAGGAGACGAGGCACAAGAAGAAGAAGAAGAAGAAGAAGAAGTAGAAGTAGAAGTAGAAGAAGAAGAAGAAGAAGAGAGAGAGAGAGAGAGAGAGAGAGAGAGAGAGAGAGAGAGAGAGAGAGAGAGAGAGAGAGAGAGAGAGAGAGAGAGAGAGAGAAAATGTTAGAGGGGTGTTTCAGAAAATAGAGGCAAGTGAGTCGAGAAGGTATGACGGAAGGGGAGGGGAGGAGAAGGAAGGGGATTATTGGGGAGGGTAAAGGGAAGGGGATGGATTGAGAAGAAGGGAAGAGTGAGGGGAGTGAGGAAAAAGGTTTGAAAATTCAGGAGAGAAAGGAAGGGAAGAGAGGATGAAACCCGAGGGGAGGGAAGGCAGGGAAAAGAAGAGACGGTGAGGGGAGGTTAGGGAAGGCAAGGCAAGGGTGAGGTAAGGTAAGGGGGGGGGTACACGTAAGGGCAAATGAGCGAAGGTAAGGTCAGGGCAGGTGAGGGAAAATGAGGGAAAAGAAGGAAAGGGCAGGTGAGGGGAAGGTTAACAAGGGCGGGAGATTGGATGCAAGGTAAGGGCAATTAGGGGAGGCAAGGGCAGGTGAAAGTAAGGGCAGGTAAGGGCAGGTGAGGGAGGGGAAGATAGCTGCCCGCCCTGACGCACTCCCGAGACACCCTCACGCCATATTAAGCGCCATGAAAATGCTAAGTGGCCTCGTAATGGAGCCAAGTCAGTTTTTTGCGTGTGTATAAATTTTGGCCCCGACACGAAACGCCATCACTAAGCAGAAGGAATGGAGGAGGAGGAGGAGGAGGAGGAGGAGGAGGAAGGTCGTGGTCGTAGTGGAGGAGCTAGAGGAGGAGGAGGAAGAGTAGGAAGAAGTAGAGAAAGAGGAAGTGAAGGCGAGAAGAGAGGAAGCCGAGGAGGAGAGAGGTAGAAGTGTAGGAGGAATGGAGGAGCAGAAGGAAGAGGAGGAGGAAAAGAAGGAAGAAGTAGAGGAGGAGGAGGAGGGAGAAGTAGAAAAAGCGGAAGTGGAGAGGAGGAAGAGGAGGAAGAGGACGAGAAGAAAATGGTCGTGGAAGGCGAAATGGAGGAGGATAGAGAGGAAAACGACGATGAGGAGGTATTTGAAGAGGTAATGGATGGTGATGAAATGGAGGGAGCACGGAAACATGGAAGGGAAGGCAACAGAGAGGCAGTTGGCTTATGACGAGGCTGCCTGCTTCAGTTCTTTTTATTCTATACGTCTGCACTTTTCTAGTTTTTAAAAAGGGAGGAAGCTCAAAGGCAGGAAAAAAAACAGAAACAGCAACCAAAAAAAGACCCTCTAGATGCTGCTCCGACAAATGAAGAAAGAACATAAGAACATAAGAACGTAGAAAGTCTGCAAGAGGGCGGTTGGCGTATACAAGGCAGCTCCTGTAACCTCAACCCCAAACATCACTATCCATGAATTTATCCAATCTCCTCTTGGCACCCACGACATGACTGCCAAGCCTGTTCCACTCATACGCTGAAACTTTTATGAAAAAAACTTTAACTAGCACGAGAAAAGGGTGTGTGCCGAACTAAAGAACTGTGGGATGGGTGGTGGGCGGGGCGGGGCGGGGCGGGGCAAACATGTACAGCTGTCATTTTCACCTTGTAACGATAAAGAGTGCGGGAAGGTGTAGAGGCCGTCTTGGTCTCGGTGTAGACAGCACCATGTTGACTGTTGCCGTCTTTTGAGAGAGAGAGAGAGAGTGAGAGAGAGAGAGAGAGAGAGAGAGAGAGAGAGAGAGAGATCCATTCCAGACTAGGCTATCATCACCACCATTTAAAAGACGATGAGAACGATACACCCATAATGCCTCATCACCATCAACACCAACACCATCATCACCACCACCATCATCACCACCGAGACACGCTTATTCCCAATCTGATGAAAGTTCGTACAATATTTTCTCTCCGTTCACTGCTTAAAGACTTCATTCCGTTTAAGATCCAAAGTTCATTAAATTATTCGTACGTAACTTTATTCCCAGCATTTCATTCACTATATCGACCTCAACAGACACTCACTATCGTACTCAAGACCTCTCTCACTCACTCCCTCAAACGGCTTAATCTAAACTGTTTTCGCCCTCGTTAACTTTCCAACATATCCCACTTCCACTTAATAGTTTCTCTCCTCCTTGGGTTTTATTTTCACCACACGATTGCTAACGGAGAGGAAAATTGATTATACCAGACGTACGATAGTCATTAAGCCATAAAAGTGGTTCATAGCAAGCTCGTAAGGATATTGATACGGTTGGAAATGATCGCGAGGGACTGGACGAAGAAGGGACAAATTGTAATACGAGCGATACAGCTAAGGAGACAGTTCAAGGGCGTAAAGAAAAATATTAATTAAAAAGCCCGCTACTTATTGCTCCTGAACAGAGGTCAAAGGAGTGGCCAAAAAAGTCACGGGAAGAGTTAGAGAAAGCAAGGTTTTGGCATTTTCTGTTGATGAAAGAGTTCTTGGTTAGTCGGAGAATAGATTTGGCACGACTCCGGGCATACATGTAAAATATAAAATGTACCTAAATTTGTCTCTTTTTTACCTTGCAATTTCATTTTTCTGTATTTCTCTTTATACCAGTTTAGTTTTAGCTTCGAGTAGTTGCGAATGCTGAATCTCACCTCGAACATTACATACTAGAACTGCTGACAACCTTTTCTCTTTTAATATTCTATACCCTCATTTCCACTCTTACATAACTTAATTTCATAACTTCTCTCCTAATCATCCCTAACTTCACTACTAACTCGTAATGACAGAGGAAGGAAGGGTTGACGTTAATTATGTCAGTTGTTATTAATATAGTTGTTGTAATTGTTCTCCTTATCAGAGTTATCCAGCCTACTCATGTTCCTGCGTTTGGTAGTGGTGATAAGTGGTGGTTTAATGGATGGTGTTAAGTGGTGGTGGTGGTGGTGCTGGTGGTGGTGGTGTTGGTGCTAATGAGATACATACACGCTAAATAACAATCCAACAATAAGAAAAGAAAACAAAAAAGAAATGCAAGAAAATGAAAAAAAAGTCGAACAGAACTCGGAGAAAATAAAACTCCTCTTAAATTAGTGAAATGAAAAGGAAAGAAAAAGAAGAGGAATTAACGACCTCCAGCCCACTCATTACGTCCCATTTTCCCACTGTTAATACCTGTTCAAGAAGGAGAAACGTGACTCGCAAAGGTAGTGGTTATTGGTGATGGGTGCGGTGGTGGTGGTGGTGATGGTGTGTGTCTGTCTGTATGTATGTATGTATGCTTATCTATCAACCTATCTATCTATCTGTCTGTCTATTTGCGCTTCTTCGATCTGGGGAAGAGGAGAGGAAGGAAGGGGAAGGAGAAGTGTGTGTGTGTGTGTGTGTGTGTGTGTGTGTGTGTGTGTGTGTGTGTGTGTGTGTGTGTGTGTGTGTGTGTGTGTGTGTGTGTGTGTGTGTGTGTTCAAACCCATGTACACACTCCCCATCCTCATTTACACTCCACAAAAATCGTAACACACACACACACACACACACACACACACACACACACACACACACACACACACACACACACGTTGATTAATTAATATAAGGTACTCATCTACCAACATAATTACTACTCAGTCTCAAAGTTCATTAAGTCCCACAGCATTAATATATCCTAAGACACTAATGCAATCGGGAAGTGAATCCTATTAACAATTGTATCGGTGTCACGTACTGTATAATATGAGGAAGAGGAATGGGAGGAGGAGGAGGAGGAATGGGAGGAGGAGGAGGAGGAGGAGGAGGAGGAGGAGGAGGAGGAGGAGGATGAGGAGAGAGAGAGAGAGAGAGACAGAGAGAGAGAGAGAGAGAGAGAGAGAGAGAGAGAGAGAGAGAGAGAGAGAGAGAGAGAGAGAGAGAGAGAGCACAGTGGAGAGGTGAAATTGAAAAAAAAAGTAAAGGAAAGCAAGAAAAGAAGATGGAAAGGACACGAATAATTGGAATCGACTTGTAAATGTCAACCTCTGAAGAAGAAGAAGAAGAAGAAGAAGAAGAAGAAGAACAACAAAAAGGAAGAAGACCACGACCATTACAACCAACAACAACAACAACAATATAAAACACCAACACCACCATCACCACCCTCCGTCATCGCTTTCTGCTCTCCCTCCCTCTCTCCCTCCCTCCCTCATTAATCCATCAATTATTAGTGTCGTAAAAGTCTTTGTCTGTTTATTGTGTACGTATACGGCTGCCATGCAATGTTTAAATCAATCATGCGCTTCCGATAAATATTTACACACACACACACACACACACACACACTGATGATTAATTACCGTTTATCTTTAGTACGGTTCACGTGCAACAAAACACAACAGAAAACGCTCAGTGCAGCAACAATTTAACAGAGGGATGCGAACGTTTGTATGTGTGGAGCCCCTCGTTAAAAAGTGATACAATATGACAGGCAGCAAAGGGCATCCTCATCAATGATATACTCAATCCTCTACCACGTTTATCATTATTATTACTATTATTATTTCGTTGAGCGTAATTGAAAACGTGCCACGCCCGGACTTGCATAATTCATAGGGGAGCGAGGGACGATGTATTAGTTTATAAAATTAATTAAGTTTCCGGTCCGCATGACACGTTTTTTGTTCCCTCGAAGGATAAGATATTAATGAATCCCCTTCGGTGCCAACCCCCGTTTTCTTCCTCCTTCTCATCCTCCTCCTCCTTTCAAACACACTGCAGTCAAGAGAAAAACACAATCTTTTTAATATATTCCCGAGTTGTTGTTATGATCATTTTCGTTGTTATCATCCTTATTCTTGTTGGTCACGTTGTTATCATCATCATTATCATTCTTATTTCCGTCCTATTCACATACGTATTCTTCTTCTCACTCTTCTAACGTCTATACACATACAAAATATCACCATTGCCACACGAGACACTCAAAGAACAGAATCAGAATCAATCCAACCTCTCTAACGTAAATTTCTCTAAGGCAGCACGACTCAATCCAACGTCAGAAAGTATATATGCAACAATAATGGAAGCGTTGCATGAGGAAGAAAAATATAAGGGAGTAAGAAGGGGCGTATTCAGGTTTGTCAAAGAATGGGGAAGCGAATAAGAGAAGCAAAGAAAGAGAGAGACGAAAGAATAAGAGATAAGAAGGAAGGGAAAGCCATTACACAGATGAGAGAGAAGGATACGGAAGGAGATGAAGAGGAGGAGGAGAAGAAGGAGAAGGAGGAAGAAGCGACTACAAAAAAGCAAAAGGAAAAATACTATAGACGAGAAAATCTTTAAGAACAACAGGAACTAGACATGAGAAATCGAAGAAGAAGAAGGAGAAGAAAAAGGGAGAAGAAAAAAATAACAAAGGATAATAACATATATAAGAAAACCAATGAGAGAACGGGAGAAACAAGAAATAAGAAGTAGAAGTAGAAGGATGAGGGGAAGGAGAAGAAGGGAAGAGAATGAACACACACACAAGAAAAATACGAACAAGAGAAACGAGAAAAGCGCAGTGGAAGAAAAAGAATGAGGAGGAGGAGGAAGAGGAGGACGACGAAGAGAAGAAAGACGACGAGGAGGATTAGGAGGAGGGACAGGAGGAGGAGGAGGAGGAGGATAAATCAACACACACATATTAAGTTTCACAATTCCACTTTTCCTTCCCTTCAACTAGACACCCACAGACCGAACCACAAGAAACTCACCACGTATTCCACCCGGTTTGACACGAACTTCCACAGGTGAATAAAACATACTCACGCCATTAGCGGTTGAGGGCCCTCACTCACATACTCAGGTAGCCGGCGCCCACCTCACCTGAGACGCCAACACGTACCTGGAGATAAAAAGCTAAATCAGTCTATTTCCCGATACCAAACTTACACATACACCCACACAAACAGCACTATACTCATGCCTCACCTCCCACCTTCACCTGAACTTTCAAACAGCTGGGACTAAAAATGCCAACAACACACTGCTCAAAAAAACATATATATAAGTGGGTATATCGAACCTGAGGGAATGGAAAGGCAACCGGTTTAACTAAGCTTTATAATGCACATCTATTATTTACATCATTGTGAGAGAAACATGAGGTATAATAATTCACAATGATAAATTCACGGTCACTCAATATCAGAGCGACAGAGTACGCCCGTTGTCACGTTTCACTCGCACGTAATTCGAACACGGAACAAAAGAACACTGCCTTAGCCATGAACGAGGTCGACGGCATACGCAGAGCAGAGCAATAACTATTCATTAAGGTTAAATCACAGCGACTAAGTTACGAGAAGAGAAAGATACATCACAGAACAGAGGCTCGTAAGTAGTAGCCGCGTTGAACTTGGGAACAAAGACCAGGCATGACCATAGTGAGTTTGATATACTGCAGAGCCATTAGAAAAGAAAAAAATAACGTGGTACAGAGTTTATAAACCTCGCGAGAAAGATTTATTACAGAACACACGAGAACATAAAAAAAAAACATAAAACTAGGCAACAAATTTACAACCTATGCAAATTTAGAAATATTACCAAGGGGAGGGAGGGAGGAATATCCTGCAGCACACATGAATATAATAAAATAAAGATACAGACGTTACATGAGAAAGTATTACCCCGCCCAGTGCTACAAGTGTTACCAAGGCATTGAAAGCTTTATACCTTACAGACATCAGCGGAGAGACACACTGCAGGAGACTAGAGAATAATAATAGTGAATAGCCCCCAACCACTAGATAGAACATTAATAAATATCACATGCAGTCTGATAAATATTGCTAAGACATAGAAAACACTAGGGTCGTATTATGAGACATTTTGCCGCCCAAGAACACCTATTTGACAAGGCTTTCGTGGGAGTTGTGGGCATTTTCAGGGGTAGTTTTATGACCCTGGTGGTAGTGTGACCCTTCCTCTGTACCGTGAACCTCAAGAAACACCCATTAGAACCCTCCTGACCCCCTCTTTGACCTTTAGAAATAGCTGATGTGAGAAGCGAAAGTGTCGTCTAATAACCGACCTATATCTTTCAGACTTCCAGGGAGAGATAAATAACAAAGAAGAGAGGAATAAATAAAATGACATCCAAAATAGACAGCTAATAAATAACCAATGCCGTGATATATTAATGCAGCTGACACTGAAAGACTTGAACATTTACAGACTTCGTGGGAAATGCATTTTGCGGAACACGAGAATATGGTAATAAATTTAGTCCAAGCACGAGAATAAGTGCCCCAATAAAATATTACCGAAGCACTCACTGAAAACCTGAAAATTTATTGACTTCGATGGAGACATATTTTACGGAACACAAGGACATAATATAAAATCGAATATAAATAAGAATGATAAATTGAAATAAACTAATTACATAGATGAAAATAGAATATAAACAAATAAAATAAAACTAGAATATAAATGAATAAAAAAGTAAAATAAAACAATAAAAAAGAGAGAGAGAGAGAGAGAGAGAGAGAGAGAGAGAGAGAGAGAGAAATGCCATCGAAATATTAAACAAGAAAATATCCCAAAATTATTATCCCGTGGACATTAAGTCATTGAAAAGTCTGCCATCTCTCATTAACCAGACTATTAATCCTTTGCTAATGACACCGCGCATTGATTAAAAAAAAAATATGAACCAGGTGACCCAAAATCAGACAGGTACTGCAGCGCCGATTGAGCATTCCATTCGACTCTTTATCAGCAGGTCATGGCGGGCATTTGTTTAATATTTCAGTCAGCAATAATGGGTGGGATAGTAGGACTCCCCCCCCACCCCCCCCACCCCCCCGCCGCGCTTCCCCCTCCCCCAAAAAGCACACATGTACACCACAATGCCACCACCACCGTCACCACAATCAACCTGCAGTCTCTCCGCAGCTACCAAAATTCAACCACCACCACCACCACCACCAACAACAACAACAAGAATACCTACCACTATACAACTGACCTGGAGTTTCTGTTTGTGTCTGTCAGTCTCCGTCGGATTTTATTTTTATTTTTATTTTTTATGTGAGTACGCATCTACGCCTTTTCTGGTTCTTGTCTGTCTGTCTCGGAGTCCCTGCCTGCCTGAATCTTTTAATGTATCTACGTGTGTCTGACCTTGTGTTTCTATCTCTCTCCGTCTCTGTCACTGCCTGTCTCAATCAGTCTCTCTCTATGTCTGTCTTACCTAGTCTTTCTGTCTCTGTTTCATTCTGTCTCACTGTACGTCAATCTCTGTGTGTGTGTGTGTGTGTGTGTGTGTGTGTGTGTGTGTGTGTGTGTGTGTGTGTGTGTGTGTGTGTCTGATCATGTCTATTACGGTAAAATATGAACGTTGTGATGAAAGAACTCATAACCTCCCCTTCCCCAATCAACGCGTTTGTATGGACCACCTCCTCTTCCCTGTCACCCTCTTGATCTCTGTCGGACTATAAAGATATAAAGAAAACAAAAATATATAGACACTAAAAGAAAAAAACATCCGAAATTGGAGACGGCGCTGTTGAGAGGAGGAGCAAAAAGGAAGAATAAAAAGAGGAGGAGGAGGAGGAGGATAAAGAAAAGGGCAGAAAGGGAGAGATGACAAAAAATATATATTGGAAACGTAACCTAACCCAAGACAAATTGTATAACTGACGGTATAAAGGGATAAAGTGACGGTATGTTATTGAGAGGAGTAAAGGAGGAAGAGGGAGGAGGAGGAGGAGGAGGAGGAGGCGTTAGACCTTCACCATTGCAACATTTCGACAAAAAAAGCGGAGAGAGAGAGAGAGAGAGAGAGAGAGAGAGAGA